>NW_005363836.1:47925-53705 GCF_000412655.1 Myotis brandtii
TAGAAGTGGGATCACTGGGTCAAATGGAAGTTCCATTTTTAGTTTTTTGAGGAAACTCCATACTGTTCTCCACAGTGGCTGCACCAGTCTGCATTCCCATTAGCAGTGCACGAGGGTTCCTTTATCTCCTCCTCCTTGATAGTATTTGTCATTTGTTGATTTCCCTTATCAGCATATGCTTTTTCTTTTGTTTTATGATCTCTTATTCCTAATTTTCAAACTCTTTTTCCTTCATTGGGCCCACTGCTGCTCCCCAAGTTCAGGACCTCCTTATGTCTCCTCTGCCCTACTGCTGTCGCCCCTGACCAGCCTTCACTTCCTCTGGACTCTTCTTCTTTCAATACAATCTCTATGGGACTCTCCAGCCTTGAGACTGTGAAATGCAGGTTTACTTAGGACATTTCTCCTGGTTCAACACCATGTTTGACATGGATCACATATACACACAGTGACTTCTGCTCTAACCCTTCCCGTCATGCCTTTAATACTCTGGCCATAGTAAGTACCAGATGCTTCCAACATGCACCCTGCCTTGCCCCAAACCAGGTTATCTGCCAAACTTCTACTGGCAAACTTCTACTCATTCTTTAGGTTATAGTTCTAAATGCCACTTTCTTCATGAAGCTTGTCTATATAACCTTTCTTCTTATTTCATTCCAGAGAAAGTTAGTGGCTTTTCCTCTGTGTTTTGAAAGTGTTGGTGTATGTCTCTGTCAAAAGGCTAATCATGTTATATTTTAATTTTTATGTGTCTTTTTCACTAGAATGGGCATTATATCAAAAATAGCATCTTTAGCCAAAAAATCACTTTTTGTGTAGAACAATGTACTCTTAATCTTTTTTCCCCATGCAGTTGCTGCTGGTGGTGCCACGTGTATGCATGTGCATGTATATGTGCGTGTGCGTGTGCGTGTGTGGGTGAGGGAGATGTACTGGGGGAGGGCTAGCTGTCCCCCATGCCATTCTCTTTCTCTGCTCTCTGGCCTCTGCTGAGGTCTCCAAACACTGGATCAACTGCCCTCGCTACAGCTGCCCTTAACATTTCTGTATATCCTACCTGGACCACTAATTACTCAGCTATCTATATTTAATGTTCTTCTCACCTAAACTCTTCATCCCTTCAGACACATCCCTATCAACACTTCATGCTCATCTCAGAAACTTTTCATTAGAGAAACTTTCTCATTTCACTGGGGTATGTAGAGACCCCATGTCTGTAGAGACCTCTTCAGTCTGTTGCCTATTATGGATCTGGGGTGTTTTAAGAGGTTTGTAGACTTTCAGGGTTATATTTTGAGAAGAGAAGCACCATCCTTGAAGAGATGCCATTGGAGCTAGTTGGATGTTTCTGTCACAAACACCCTAATAATGGGTTGATCATTAGGCACCTATGGTATCTATACTCTAGTTTTGTTCACTTTGAATTATTTTCTCTTCCTATTTGGGGAAATGCCTGTTTCCTTTGAGGGTAATAAATCAGATATTAATACATCAATCACTCATACTCTGTGACTGATAATCATAATCTATGCTCATTTTTCTTAACTTGATCCTTGATACTTAATGTCAGCTATTGAAATTCCAAGAAAAACCTCTGTCTCAACAAGTGTTTGGCTCTGACTCTTGTGCCAGATAAGGACTCTAAAACTCTATTTTGAAATTCAAGGTTGAGCAATAAATTCTTAGTTCTCTGCTATATTCATCCTCTCTCTAATGAAGGCCACCAGTTCCACAGTTGTAAGGGACACAACAGGTATGGGAAGAAAATATAGGAAATAATATTGCCCAGGAAATAGCTCTGCAACTTAGAAATTCCACTAATTCTTTAAAATAAGCAACCAATCATAGGCTAATATTTTCCAAAAGTTAGTTAACAAATTTGATTTTTTGTTCTGTATCCCCAACTAGAGTATAAATTGAAGACAAATGCTATGTTAAACTTATCTATAAACTGAGGCTAATAATGTCTATCTCATCAGGTTATTGTGAGTATTAAATGTGATCATGTAAATAGAGCATCTAGTAAATTTCTAGCACTTGGTAGCTCTCAATAAAGTGAGATCCCACTCTTTCTCTCGTATTGTTATGTTGTACTCTTCATGGCGCTTAACAGAGTTGGTTGGCAATCAGAATCAGCAAAGTTGAATACTATTAACAATAATGTAACAGCTGAAAACTATTTCTTTATCAGGCCACTATGGTGGATGTTTGCAACCTTTGCAGATGCCTAAGAATATATAATATTCTGCATAAAGGAAGCCTATTGTATTCCAAAAATTGTCATTAAAAATGGGGATTGAAAAGCTACCATTGAAATACTACCAGGACAGGCATTGACTGGAATGTCATAGGAAGATATGTCTTTCGAGCATTTGGATACCACGTTCCTGGTTTCTGGTAGTGTGTCCAGTTAATCCTGACAATGCCAAACATGGGCTAATTTCATCTGCCAACTGATGTGCTGTTCAGCTGTTAGATCATGTTTTGTTCTAGAGCAGTGGTTCTCAACCTTCCTAATGCTGCGACCCTTTAATACAGTTCCTCATGTTGTGGTGACCCCCAATTTCATTGTTACAAATTGAACATAATTAAAGCATAGTGATTAATCACAAAAACAATATGTAATTATATATGTGTTTTCCAATGGTCTTGGGCGACCCCTGTGAAAGGGTCCTTTGACCCCCAAAGGGGTCGCGACCCACAGGTTGAGAACCGCTGTTCTAGAGAGTTCATTAGCCGGCTTAATATAAAATATGAGATACCAAAAATATATACAGCATATGATCTGTGTAGAAATTTAGTCTCCTTGAATGCTGTTACTCTCACAGAGATGTAAGGATTGAGAGAAAACACTTTTAAAATATAAGGTTATAAAATACTATAATCACTTATTAATATTATTACTATTATTACATTAAGTAGTAATTAGGAAATATAGCTTATTTTTCTTAAGTATAGGAAATCTTAACCATACATAAAGTGAAGTTTACTTTTTACGAGATGAAGATCATGACTCATTGAAATAGGAAACTAACCCCCCAAAATCCTATAAAAACAGTAGGATATAATAATTGATTATTGATTCTGGATAGAATTTCAGAGGAAGATGCTGTACCCAGCATTTAGAGAAGTTAATTAGATTTACTTTTTGAATTTGTCCAAAGACTTTCTCAAAATAAATAGGCAGAAACAAAAACAATGGTAATTAATGCCAAAATATGGGTGTTCAGCTACCATAGAACTTCCACTTTATCTACATTTTAGTTACATTTGTTTACACCAGTATCTGATGTTGAGAAGATTTTATGCTGCCACTTCATGAAAAGGGAAGGGGGTAAGAAGCTATTTAGCTGAACAGTGGTTTCTTCATAGATGTCAAGAGGAAAAAAATCTCAGCCCAGCAAACATAAGTCATATATGCTTTGAAGTAAGGCCACATGATCCTCAAATAATCTTCCAATAGAAAAACATAATAAAACACCAGCTTCCATGATGGATTTATCTGGGGACATCTATAAATCTGATCTTTAGTATTTTGACATCTTCGCCTGATTCCAGTTTTTCATAACCCCATATTGCCAAGACAAATATTCTTTATTTTTCTATATTATCTGGAAATTCACAAGAATTCTAATCTGTGACTCAGGATTGATGATCAGGTGGGTACTTAACTACCCATTTCTTCATCCAATTAGATTAAACAGGAATTAGATGAAGCAAGGAATGGCCATTTTTATTCTTATTAATAAGGCATTAGCAAATTTATCGCATCTACCTATACAATATTTCCTTAAGGCTACTTTGTAGTCTTACCTCAATAATAGAAATTCTCCTCCTCTCTATCAGTATTCTAATTACTCCTTTTATTTCCTTTTTCTCCTTCTTGCCCTGTAAAAACTTATCAAAATATGTTGATCTAATTACATTTCTTTTATGTGAAGCATTATGTCAAGGGGTGGGGGTGGACTTAATTTCTATTCTTAATCACTTTATAGTCTAGAGGGGAATAAACACAATTACATTACTTTATGCCAGATGCTATGATAGGGTAGTACAGGTTATCTTACCTCTCATATATTCTCTTTCCTCTTCCCCTCCCTCTCTCCCTTACACACACAAACACACATACACCAGCACATGTACACACACATCAACACACACCTTCAGCCTGTAAAAAAGCAGATGTTCCAATTAAATGAAAGTTTTGACTAAAGTTAAATCATTATACAGAATATGCTGATTTAAAAGAACATCATCTGAAAGGGATCAAGAATCAATATTTCTGAGAGATTGTATTTTATTCCTAAAGAAAGAATAAAAAGGAAAAGAGAGAGAGAGAGAGAGCAAGTTATTTTTTCTTTTGCTCAAAAAAGCTGACTCTTTGGGAATAATTGAATGTTTTCATAACTTTTGAATCTTTACATTACAAGTACCTAATGCTAACCAAACACCGCTGCATTTTTTTTTAATCTAGAGGGAGAAATTGCCTCATTTGAGATCAGGACTAGATATATGGCAGTTTTCTCCCTACTAAGATTTTGGCGAAAGCATAGCTGAGCATTTAGGGGACACTGCAGAAATTTAAGGACCTACATTGAGAGTAGAAATGCCAACCACCTAACTTTTAGGTTAAACAATAAGAGCTAATATTTTCATTATCAGGAATCTATCTATACTAATAAAAGGGTAATATGTTAATTAGACCGGGTCAACCGGCCATCTTCCAAATGTCCGACTTCCTTCCAGACAAAGCCATGGTGGTGGGGGCTGAGGCAGAGGCAGTTAGGGGTGATCAGGCTAGCAGGGGAGGGCCATTGGGGGTGAGATCAGGCCGGCAGGGGAGGGCAGTTAGGGGGTGAGATCAGGCCAGCAGGGGAGGGCAGTTAGGGGCAATCAGGCAGGCAGGCAGAGCAGTTAGGGGCTATCAGGCAGGCAGGCATAGGGGTTGGAGCAATCAGGCAGTCAGGCAGAGGCAGTTAGGGGTGATCAAGCAGGCAGGCAGGTTAGGAGACAGTGGTCCCAGATTGTGAGAGGGATTTCCGACTGCCCCACAGGGATTGGGCCTAAACCAGCAAGCAGGCATCCCCCAAGGGTTCCCCGATTGGAGAAGGTGCAGGCTGCACTGTGGGAATACCCCCACCATGCATGAATTTCATACACTGGGCCACTGGTACATCTAATCTAATAAAAGAAACATGCAAATTGACCGGTTAGGAGACAGCCTGCTAGATTGTGAGAGGAATTTCCAACTGCCCCACAGGGATTGGGCCTAAACCAGCAAGCGGGCATCCCCCAAGGGTTCCCCAATTGGAGAAGGTGCAGGCTGCACTGTGGGAACACCCCCACCATGCATGAATTTCATACACTGGGCCACTAGTACATCTAATCTAATAAAAGAAACATGCAAATTGACCGTACCTTTGCTACGCCCAAGCCACGCCCACTGGCCAATCAGAGTGCCTATATGCAAATTAACCTAACCAAGATGGCGGCTGGCAGCCACGGAGCTGGAGCAAGCAGGAAGCTTGGTTGCCCCAGCAATGGAGGAAGCCAAGCTTCCTGCCTGCCCTGGCCGGCTGTGGCCTCCGCTCAAGGCAACAAAGTTTCAATTATAGAAGATAAATAAATCCCAGATACCTGATTCCAGCCAGCCTCCACTGGGAGCTTGGGGGGCTGGGGGCCGTGGCCAGCCTGCAAACAGCCATCAGCCCCTCACCCAGGCTGGCCAGGCATCCCAGTGGGGACCCCCACCCTGAAGGGGCTGTGGCCAGCCTGCAAAC
>NW_005363836.1:54289-70429 GCF_000412655.1 Myotis brandtii
CCCCCCCCCCCCGAGTGCACAAATTTTTGTGCACCAGGCCTCTAGTATATATATAAAAGCCTAAGTGACTGGCAAACTGGCTGGTAGCTATGATGTGCACTGACCCCAAGGGGGCAGACTCTCAATGCAGGAGGGGAAACCACAGGCATGGAAACATGGAACAGACTGATGAATCTCAGAGGGAAGAGGGATGGGGGAGGGCAGGAAGAGATTAATAAAACATCTTATATGCATACTAGAGGCCGGGTGCATGGATTGGTCCACTGGTGGGGTCCTCTCCAGGGACCGGGCTGAAACTGACTCTCTGGCATCCCCTGAGGGATCCTGGATTGGGAGAGGGCGCAGGCTAGGCTGAGGAACCCTGCCGGTGCACAAATCCATGCACGGGACCTCTAGTACTTTTATAAATGTCTTACATGTCTTCAAGCTTCACAACATCTCTGGGAGCAAGGAAATTTTATCTTCCCCATCTTTCAAATGAGGGACCTGCAGATGTGTGATTGGAGAGGATGAGTGACCTTCTCAAGGTCATAATAGGCATAGCTAGTTTCCCAGGCCAGGAATCCTGATGCTTAACCTTTATCTTTTCAATGCCTCATAAGGGTTTTAGTTTTTTAATTTTTACATAAATATTTCTAATCAATATATTGTTTAATGCCATATACAGGTTTTTCAAAGAATCAGTTTTTTCAGAGAATTAAAGTTGACTTTGTAGCATGTGGTATGTAAGAGAGGCTGAGTAATGAATGGAACACAAAAGTAAGAATGCTGTAATCGTGTTCTTTCAAAAGTTAATTATTCTTGGAATTTTAGTTAATTGAGAAATAATCATATTTTGTTATAAGCAAATTAATAAAAAAATTATGTAAGTTCATGAAAACCCACAGTACAAGCCAAGTGGCTTCAATAATAATGATTAAAAAACTATATTTAGATATCTAACAATGCTTCATATTGTCTTATATTATTTTCCTTTTAGAGCTAATTAACAGGTGGTTAAAGGAATATTTCAGATTTACTCTTAAGCAAATAATAGATATTTAATAAACATTCTTTAATTGGTTTTTAAAAAATATACTGACAGTTTGAGGTTTCTGCAATAGACTTAGATGTGTGAAATGTAAAAGATTTTTACAACTTTATTATTTAGTTTTTTTTACATGTCCTTTATTCATAAAATTAAATCACAACAATATCTAAGGAAATTTTTTTAAACTTTCAAAACACAACAGTTCTTATTTCTTCTGTACCCTTCTTTGATTTAGCTTTTAGGTGTACATGTTTCACTGCTGAAGTTCATCTCTTGCCATTTCAACATGACTTAGTAAGTCTGGTGTTCAGAATATAGTCAGTTGAACCTAACCTGAGCTTAAATCCTTGCTCTGGCCCTACCTGGTTTGGCTCAGTGGATAGACAGAGCAGCGGCCTGTGGACTGAAGGGTCCCAAGTTTGATTCTGGTCAGGGGCACATACCTCAATTCCAGGCTCTACCTGGGTGGCAACCAGTGTGTCTCTCTCAAACATCAGTGTTTCTCTCTCCCTGTCTCTTCCCCTCCCTTCCACTCTCTCTAGAAATCAATGGGGAAGATATCCTTGGGTGAGGATTAACAAAATAAAACAAAATGCTTGTTCTGCTATTTCCCCTCTGTGGAAGCAGAGGCTGGGAACTTCTTCCAGCTGTGAACACACACAGCTGACTCTAAATCCTTTAACACAACCTATCCACAGACATTTCCTGTCCCCTTTGCCACTCTACAGCCGGGTGACCTTGGGAAATTCTCTTAATATCTCTTCAGCTTAATTTTTCCCTTGCCAAATGGGGATAACAATACTCACTGTTGAAAACTGTGATGATTAAATGAAGTAATCTATAAAGTGTCTTGTACACTAAATTCAGTAAGTGATAGTAGTTATTAACATGTATATTTCTTATTACCTGCATAACATTCTATGAAGTTGATACACTACATAATTTACTTCCTCCTGAAGGTCATTCAGGCTGTGCAGACATTTTCCCTATTATAATATCCAAATTACACCTTTTTGTATCGTTCTTTATCCCTTTATTGACTAAACTCATTGAAAAAAATATTAGAAGTAAAATTCCTGTATGATTGAATATGAACAGTTTTAATGCCTCTTTATACATATCATCAATTTTTTTCCAAAAGGATTATACTAATTTTGGGTGCTTCCTCTGACCAGTTTTATTTGGCAAGCATTCCAGAATACAAATAGTAACATAAGTGCAATTGTACTCTTTCCTACAAAGTAACCCCCAGAAAGGCTCTGTTCATGCGAACAAATTCTGTTATGGCTCCCAGTGATTCTGAAATGTCTTTGGAATTGCTTTTATAACCTGCTTCTCAGGCCTTGCTATTGAATTCTCCCTCTCCTTAGCTTCCTACATCTTATTCCTTGCTAAGCCCTGTTCATACTCTATCCGCACAGACTTTCGTGCTCACCTGTGCTTTTCTCTTCCTGTTATCAATGCCTTAGTCCAGATCCTCAATTGTGAACCATGTCCTCCTAAAAACTAAATAAGAGAAGGGTATAGAAGAAATGAAAACTGTTGTGTTTTGAAAGTTTTAAAAATTTCCTTAGATATTGCTGTATTTTGGTTTTACAAATAAAGGACATTTAAAAACAAGTAAACAATAAAGTTTTAAAATCCTTTATATTTCACACACCCGAGGCTCTTGCAGACATCTCAAATTGTAAGTATATTTTTAAAAAATCAATTGAAGAATGTTTATTAAATATATATTATTTGCTTGGAATATTCCAATAGCATTTTACCTGGTCTCTCTGCCACCCATATTTTCCCCTCTAAGTTATAGTCTCAGATGCCAACAGGTATCTTACCAAAGCCTTGATGTCGTCAAATCCTGCGTTTATTATGTTTTTTTCATTATGTTGCTTCTCTCCTCAGTGTCCTTGCTACTTGTTTGCTTGGCTGACTCCTACTCAACCTGGAGAAGGTGTTACCTACACTATTTAAAGGATGAGGAGGAATCTTACATCATTTCCTTTTCATATCAACATACATGATCAACACACTTAGAAGATGTTGCACTGTACCTAGAGGGAGTTTTGTAAAAATGATCAGTTAATGTTTTTTGAGTATTTACCACATATCAGGCACTATTTTAAACATTTCAAAGGATTAATTCATTTAAATCTCACAATTACCTTACGAGATAGGTAGTATCATTGTGTCCTTTTTTTTTAATGAAGAAAGGAAGGCACAAGAAAATTCGTGCACTGTACCTAGAGGGAGTTTTGTAAAAATGATCATTGTTACTGTTTTTTGAGTATTTACCACATATCAGGTGCTATTTTAAACATTTCAAAGGATTAATTCATTTAAATCTCACAATTACCTTACGAGATAGGTAGTATCATTGTGTCCTTTTTTTTTAATGAAGAAAGGAAGGCACAAGAAAATTCATTAACTTGCCTAGCATCTCAGCTGGTAATGAATAGGGCTGGGTTTCAAAACCAGAAGTCTGGCTTTTAACCACTACTAAACCAACAGCTGCCTGGTACCTCAGTTTTTCAGGAGTAATTACTCCACTGCAACTGCTACCTTACAGTGTGATTTTCCTTACCTTCGTTTTCCTGCTCTAATGGCACAATAGGCATTACACACGTAGTAAAGTTCAGCCAGCGTAGCCTTCCCTGTGAGGCAGATGTGGTGAAATGGTGTAGCACATTACTCATCCTAACAACAATTAATTCTGCCAGATGGCACTTCACTAATGGATTATGGTACATTATGAAATCTGTACAGATATCATTATCATTTGCCTCTTTTGAAAGTATTTAACTACAATTTTTCCATTTAAGTTTCCAGTAAATTATCCTTAACTTGCTCAGCTTTTATAATAAACCATATAGTTTTATTTTAAAACATTTATACTTAAGAGACTGCCTACTCTTAGGCAATTAACTGTTGCAAAGAGTAGATCATGTGACTTGATGTGAGGGTCAATTACCTTTACTTGACTTTTCTAAGTAACTAGAGGCCCGGTGCATGAATTCGTGCATGGGTGGGATCTGGCTGGCCCACACCGATTGGGGCCGAGCTGGCTGGCTGTCCCCACCCCCAATAAGGGGGGGGGCAACAGGGGTTGGGGCTAGCTGTGGGGAAGGGCTGCAAGCAGTTGGTCAGCTGGCCCCGCCACCAATGAGGGTGTGGGGGGGCCAATCGGGGCTGCAGTGCACGTCATAGCGATCGGTCTTTCCGGTTGTTCCAGTGTTCCGGTCACTTGGCTTTTATATATATAGAAGATTATCCTCAATCACAGAAGTGGACAGTATCTGTGTGTCTCTGTCTGTAGGGTAAGGACTGTTCAGGTTCATTAGAGCAGAGACTTTTTGCTTTATTTTCTGAGGAAAGTCCTTCTTAATAGTAAGAGCACTTATTTGTTCCAAACAGTATTCTCACTACTTTATTAAGATTGCCTCCTTTGCTCTTCACCACAACACTGGTGTCACTATCATTTTTGGGGAAAAAAATTAAAAATTAAGGGACGTTAAATAACTTGCTCAAGATCACAGGGCTCATTAAATAGTGGAACCAGTGCAAAAGCCCTGGTCATTTGACTCTAGTTGCTCATCGTGTTTCTGACTCTCTATCCCTCTCCCTTCCTCTCTGTAAAAAATCAATAAAATATATTAAAAAAAAAAGATTGCCTCCTTTGCTCTTCATCACAACACTGGTGTCACTATCATTTTTGGAAAAAAAAAATTAAAAATTAAGGGATGTTAAATAACTTGCTCAAGATCATATGGCTCATTAAATGGTGGAACCAGTGCAAAAACCCTGGTCATTTGACTCTAGAGCCCTTCCTGCTAACCAAGCAATCTAGTAGAATATCCCTGTGCCTGGATTCCTGCATAGAAATCCTATAGCTTGTCAATTTATTAGATTCCACAGATAAGTGCAATTATATGCGATTTGTCTTTCTCTGTTTTATTTCACTTGGCATAATAATCTCCAGGTCCATCCATGCTGTTTCAAAGGGTACGAGATCCTTCTTTTTTATGGCTGCATAGTATTCCACTGTGCAAATGTACCACAGCTTTTTTATCCACTCACCTACTGATGGCACTTAGGCTGTTTCCAAATATTAGCTATTGTAAATAATGCTGCTATGAACATAGGGGTGCATATGTTCTTTCTGATTAGCATATTGGGGGATTTAGGCTATATTCCCAGAAGTGAGAATTTCGAGGCATGGAATAGGCTGATATATCTCGGGGCAGGGTGAGGGAGTGAGAAGAGGAAAACCTCTTATACAATTATATGCATAGCCCATAGACACAAACAATAGTTTGGTGGAGGCCTAAGTGGGAGAGAAGCAGGGGTGGGGGAGGCGCAAAATGGGGGACATCTGTAATACTTTTAACAATAAACATTTTTTAAAATGTAATAATTGCAGAAAAAAGAAATCCTATAGTACTTAAACACCACATAGCTTATTTGAGACACAAGCAGATTGGCACAGAACAAGATGCTTAGAATTTTTGAGATAAACCAATGAATGGAAACAACAGTGTCTATTTAAATGTCTCAGAAAGATAACCTGTTTTATAACTAAATGATAGTTATAAATACATTGTTAACTTTAATTGGAATAAACTTGTTTCCTCTCAAGTGAACAGAAAGTTAGTCATTTGCATGTATGGGAAATATGTCAGTTTGTCAATGTGAGCAGGTCCCCTCTCCTTCCCCTCTTTCACTGGTGTAAGAGCTGAATATGAATCTACACAGAGCTAGTTAAGCATACTGATTGGGAGCAGTCTGGAACCAGCCACATGGGGAGTTGGTGAGGGAGGCGGACACACTTCAGGAATTATGGCAAATTTTCATTGACTGTCTCATAAAACTAAAATATAAAATTCAGTAAGTACTACTGTTATCTTCTGTCAGTGTTATTATAATGAGATGTTATCCTGCTTCAAGATTATTAATGATACCTTACACTTGGTCAATATTTCTCAATTTGCTTTCACAAACATTATCTTATTTAATACTCACAAAACTCTGTGGAGTTGGTACTATAAGAGTTTTCTATCCAGGACTTGAATCCAGGGCTTTAACCTACAAACCAAAGTTATCTCTAATGATGTTCATTCATTTATATCTCATTTATGCAACAAATGTGAATTGAATAATTACTATGTGCCAGGACTGTTCTAAGCATTTGAGGATAAAACATTGAACAAAATAGTCAAAGATCTCTGTCCTTGAGGGGTTTATATTCTGGTTGGGGGGGGGCAGGCAAGAGGGAAATAGGTGACAGTTGATGAGTATAAAAAACAAGTAATGTATAGATTATATTGGAAATCAGTATTGCAATATCAATAATTGGTGACCTAGTTAATTAATTAATTCATTCATATCCAGATATGCTTTCTTGAACAGAACATGTTGAGTATTTAATTCTAATTTTAAGGTACAGACGTAGATGCTTAATTCATAATTGTTGAATGAATAAGTTAAAGAATGAACGTAGTAGAGACATAAAGGTCATTAGATTTAGAGAAAGAATCTGTACTTTTTGTACTGATTGTGGCTTGACTGATCCATTCTTTTGTTTGTTTGACAAATACATAGATTAACTGCCTACTGTGTGCCCTAGAGATAAATATCAATAAAAAAAAATACATGGCTCCTGCTGTCAGAATGTTAACAGTTTTCCAGGAAAGACAAATTAAACCAAGCATTGCAGTTCTATGGTTTGGGGAAGCACATGATGATATGGGTGAGGAATATAGTCATCTGACTCAAATAGATAGGAGAACTTCTGGGTGGAAGTGATATTTGCATCTTGAGAAGAAAAGGAGTAGAAACTGGTCATTGATTAGAAAATAAACTAATGTCATATGCAAAGGTCCAGAGACTACAAAGAGTACATTTGATTTTCTCAGCTATTGGAATCTATTGTCATTTGAAGGGTTTGTGTTCTAGTTTTTAGAAGGAAGAAAAAACTGTCTTTCATAACACGTCCTGTAGCCTTTGTCCCCTTCTACCATGTACTATAAATAAAAATTTCCATTACAGGAGACTGATATCACTAGCTATAATTTAAGTACTAAATCTTCCAGATTGAATTTGAACCTTAGCATCAAGCACAGTGTCTCTAGCACCTAGGAAAATGCCCTATCCATAATAAAAGGTCAATAAATTGCTGTTGACTGAAAGGTTTTTGACTTGAAATCCCAAAGTGTCCAGGTTTTAGAGTGCAGAGAAGATACTAAGAAGAGATGTTGGAGAGGCAGTCTGCTGGACTGACTTACCTTTTCAGATGATGTCCTTTATCTTTAACTTCAATATAGACTGGTAGGGTAATCCAACAATTAACATCACATAATAAATAACATACAGCATTATGATCACTTTCTTTGCAATTGTCACCTTTACAAATACTTTTGTGGCTTGGGGAGTTTGTTTACATCAGTCATAGAAATAGGGAGAGAGAAAGCAAGAAAGACTTGACAGAAAAAAAAAATCACTAGAGAATGTTTCATGAGGAGCTGTTAACCATCCACCAAATGGAATTTATATGTGTGAAGTAAATTGATTTGAGGAACAAAATTATGTTAATGGATCACTTGAATAGATTTAAATCTGAATGTGTTTTCCCATTTACTAATGCTTACCTGGAAAGATGTGTTTAGTCAGTTAACTAAATGATAGCTTTTTAATGAAGTGTGAGCTTTTCCTACTCTGTTGCTGTATAGAGTGTCAGGTTACTAAGCTTCATTAATCTTCCATCCTGAGAGTAAACTCAGGAATATAGTCTATGGTAAAATATCAGGGAGTATGTTTTGATCTGGTTTAAATATATTAAAATATGTGGTGATGGCAATATCTTGGGCAAACACAGTATTACTTGCAATTTTGGGCTGAAAATCTTTGCAAAGAACTTTTTGAACAGTAAGTTGGTGTATGATTGACACAAGGGCTAGCTCATGGTTATTCTAAGAAGTTATGAGATAGTATTTCCTTGTTTTAGAATTTTTTTCCTAAGAATTTTCCAAGCTAAGTTTAAATTTTTGAGACTGTGCTTCCATGGGAACAAGTCCCTTTTCTCCATCAAGCAATTGATCTTTTTCTAGCAAGCAATGTGAATAGTGATGCTTAACATGGTAAGAAAAAGTATGGTAACCAATATTATACTTTGTAATTAGAAAATACCTTTGACATACATTGATATTCATAGCTGTCTAGTAAGGTAGATATGATTACCACCATATGCTAAATATAGAAAATAGAAAAAGTAAAGCAGCCAACTAAGAAGCAACCAGGGAAACTTACAATAGGAAATGGCAGAGCTCCAAATGAAATCAAATCTTCTGTTCCCATATATGTCCCTTTCCACTACATCATGAAATGTTCAAGGTAGGTCCAGGGTCCTTACAGTATTCCCCCATTATCCATGCAGGATGCGTTCCAAAACAACCAGCGGATGCCTGAATCCATGGATAGTTCCGAACCTTATACATGTATATACTATGTTTTTTTTCTATATGTACATACTTGTGCCTTACATTAGGCACAGGAAGAGGTTAACAACAATAACTAATCATAAAATAGAACTATTATAACAATATATTGTAATGGAACTGATGTGAATGTGGTCTTTTTCTCTTATAACTGAGATGTTTACTAAGTGACTAACAGTGGGTAGTGGATACGATGGACAAAGGGATGATTCTCATCCCAGGCCGGACAGAGAGGGATGGTGTGAGATATCATCATGCTGCTCAGAACAGTGTACAATTTAAAATGTATGAATTGCTTATTTCTGTAATTTTCCAAATAATATTTTTGGACCAAGGTTGACAGTGAATATAGTCTTCATTAACTGAAACCATGGAAACCACAGTTAAGGGGCAACTACCGTACCCTATTAGTTAGGGTTCTCCAGAGAAACAGAACCAAAAGATGTAATATATGGCATAGGGGGTGGAGAGGGTAGGTTTTTTTCACTCTCTTCTCTATTAAAAATAGTGATTTGGATTGGATGAGGTCCACCCACGTTATAGAGGGTAATCAATCTGCCTTATTCAAAGTCTACTGATTTAATCGTTTATCTTTTCCAAAAACACCTTCCAGAATAACATTTGTCCAAATAGATGGGCACCATAGCCCAGCCCAGTTCACACATAATATTAAGTATCACGTATACTAAGGTGTTTCCAGCCAAAATGTACAAGGGTATATTGGATGCAATTAAGTCAAGGATTCCATTAGCTAAGTCAGTGATCCAACATTCTACAGATTTCACATTCCAAGTATTTCTTTTTTTTTTAAATATATTTTATTGATTTTTTACAGAGAGGAAGGGAGAGAGATAGAGAGTTAGAAACATCGATGAGAGAGAGACATCGATCAGCTGCCTCCTGCACACCCCCTACTGGGGATGTGCCCGCAACCAAGGTACATGCCCTTGACTGGAATCGAACCTGGGACCCTTCAGTCCGCAGGTCGTCGCTCTATCCACTGAGCCAAACCGGTTAGGGCCTAAGTATTTCTCGAATATTATTAACTTTGGTTTCACTTGAGACTCTTGCTCTCTTTCTTTTATAACCACCTACTTCAGACTGTTCCAGAGTCACCCTGGATTTGTTCACACACTTTTCTTACCTGACCTGGCATGGCAAATGAAGCATAATAATTGCTTTAGATGTGCCTAAAGCTCTAGGAAGAGTCTGTATAAAGAAAGTAGGAAAAAGTAAAACTGTGTATTGCTGATTTCCCACATATAGCTAATGTGTACCTCAAAGGGGTGAAGTACAATTTGACATATAAGGTAAATTCTAGAGGTAGGGTGGCTCTGGGGAGCTTCCATCTCTCCATTCTGCCAATATAAGCCACATTTTCTATTACTTTCAGTCAAATGCATTCTAAATGATGTAATCAACTTTTAATGAAGAAGAAAGCACTTTCTTTGTGATTATTTAGTTCCTTTAACAACTTTCATGATCGTGAACAAGTATGTATCTCAGTTTTATGAATAATTTGAGGTCATTGGAATAGGGGAATAAGTCTGCTTCTTTATCTAGAATTCCATGAATATAACCTTTTATTAAAAACTTTTTTAGAAGTAAGTATAAGTATTTAGATTTATAGAAAAATTGCAAAGATATCACAGGGAGTTCCCATACACCTCCATGCCTACTTTCCTCTTTATTATCTATGTTAGTGTGGAACATTTGTCACCATTAGTTAACCAATATTGATACACTATTATTAATTGAAGTCTGTGCTTTATCATATTTCCTTAGTCTTTACCTAATCTCCTTTTCCATTCCAGGATATCACTTGAGATACCACATTGCAGTCAGTCATCCTGTCTCCCTAGGCTCCTCTTGGCTGTGACAGTTTTTCAGATTTTCCTTGTTTGTTTTATTATCCTGGCAGTTTTGAGGCGTACTGATCAGCTATTTTTTTAGACTTTCTCTCTATTGAGACTTGTGTTATGTTTTTCTTTTGACTAAACTAGGGCTACAGAATTTTAGTTGAAAAGACACAGTGGTAAAGTAACATGCCAGTTCGGACTCATGGATGTTTCTTTATACTTTGGGTTATAATACAACTTTTTTATTTTATTTTATTTCTCAAATTGTTCCAGCTTTAGCCATTAGGTGCTCTGTCATTTGACTCGTGTGTTCCTTTGACATACACCCATGTTTTTATCACTTCCTTATTTTGTGATATTTTTGACTAATTCAAAACAATATAATTTTTTTTTCATTTTAAATAAGTGCCAATAAAAAATAATGTGATGTTTTGTATTGGCCCTTTAAAATAATTTACAACTCATAAAATTCCAAAATCATTCTCTTGATTGGTGAGAGGCAGATAAGTTATAGAAGTCTTCTGTTAAGATTAAATGTTATGTAAAACTAGAAAAACATTAAGTCATTAATACCTTAACTTGATTTAGTGATTTAGTTTATTGATTAGCTCAAGCAGAGAACATTATCCCAAGAAAATAACATGCATGATAGAACAGGTTTTGATGAAGGACTACTATATCTTTGGCATCACTCTTTATTGTTTTATGGGGTTTGCTGTCATTATTTTATAAGTAGTTCAGAATCTATAAGTAGATTTCCTGGCATTAGGTGATAGTTGACAGCATGTATTGGGGTCGCTCTAAGAAACTTTCTGTCATTTTAGGATTTGAGAGGTAAGATAATACAAATTAAAAAGTGTCTACTCTGTTAAAGGAAGTTATATTCTTCACTACTAATGGTATTATACAAATAAAGTAGAAAAGACATCACATATATGTAACAAAATATTAAAAATCAATCATTCAGTGAATGTGTGAAACAATTTGTTTTTACATATGATACCAAGTTGGACATCCGAGTGATTGGTTGTCCAGGCAGGTGTCTTTTCACCTTAGTGAGGATGATTGTCCCGATAGGTCTGGACTATTCTATTAAATACTAGAGGCCCCGTTCACGAAATTCATGCATTGGTAGAGTCCCTAGTGGCTGCTGGCTGCCAGCTGGGGCCTCCCTCCCTTCCCCTAGCCAGCACCCCCTGGTCGACTCCCGGATAACTCCTGGTCTAGGGTACAATTTGCATGCTATGCTTTTATTATATAGGATATAGGATACATTCAACAAAGCTATTGACAACTTGGTTTGTGCAAGGCACTTGACTACATGCCATAGAAGATGCCAAATTAATAAGACAGAATGTCTTTTTTAGTAGTTAGGGACATGCACTGTATATACTGATAATCGCAATTGAGGTACATGGATAAGTGATCTATGACTGATTAGATAGAGACTACTACTGGCTCAGGCGCTCAGCATAGTCACTGGAAAAGGGAATATTTGATGTGGGTCCTGAAAGATGGAAAGTGTTTCAATAGTCCAATGAGGTAAAGATATGGTATGAAAAACAATAACATATACAAATAGGAGTGTGTATTTATTTATTCATTTAGAATAAAAATCTACTTTGAGCTTAGTGAGATTTATGGGTAGAAAAATAAGTATTCCAGGTTTAGGGAATGATTCCTATGCTAGGCCAAAGTGCTAGAATAATATTCTCTAAAATTAAAATTTAAATCAAAGTCAAAGTTACTTTTTTATCTTATAAAGAATTTTATTTTTAAAGGGACAAACTGCAGTCGCTTTGAAAACTTTTAAAAGTGTGTGTGTGTGTGTGTGTGTGTATGTGTGTGTGTGTAGGTCTCAAACTTTCTGAACTGAACTAATTTCCTCTCATTGGTTAGTGAAAAATTTTATATAAAGCAAACAAAAAATGTTTTTGACACCCACACATTAATGTTTGAGTTTTCTTACTCAATAAGAGCTTCTTGAAAGTTCACATCACAATAACTTGCGATTCTTTTTTGAGGTATTCTTTTAAACCATGTATATTTAGAGCTAGCTCAGAGCTGGTTTCTTACCTAGTCCCTGAGCCTAAGAAACCACCAATTCTCTAATCATAATCTCAAACACATAATCGTTGAGAAATTAAATGCAACAGTTCAAAGTACATAGCTGATGGTCAAGGTAGTAATATTATTTTCTTAACTGTAGGCTATCTTGGGCTTTCTCACTTTGGATTTTTATTTCTCCAAATCTAAAACCACCATTCTATTGGAGTCCAGATATATATTTTTAACACTGCAGAAACATTGATGAATATTTGGTACGACACAGTTTCAAATGACTTGGCATTTGCTGATGTCTGCAAGTTTTTATTATTTTCTCTTTCATTTCTTTATGTCTTCAAGATTGTCCTGAGACTTTTTAAGGCACCTTTCTTTGGCCACTTCTGCGACACATTTGAAATTCTCCTGGCACTAACCTGTTGGCTGGAGGTGGTCATATTTTGTGGTTATGTGTGGGGCACTCAGGCGGAGTCATGTTCTGCCAGGACGTGTCCCACAACACCTTAAAATAACTTAATAAAAAATATCACACCAGTCACCTTGCCATATTCAGGCCCTGACTTAGTTTCTTTTCAGCTTCCTCAACAAATATAGTAAATATTTAAGTGCTTTAATATACCAGGCATTTTGTTGGGTGGTGGAATTACAGAAGTGAAGAAGAACCCCACCCTCAGAGATCGTAATATTCTACCAAATATTTACTTAAATAGGTTTGAAATGAGAAATTGGAATTTCTCTAAATTGCTATGTATATCTTTAACTTTACATAGTAGAAAAGGACAAAATTTAACAGAAAATGTGTTCGTATGGTCTGATACAACATGGTGTTTATAAAATTGGTATTTCACCATAGAACTTTCCAGATAATGAGGTATTTAATGATTAGCAGAGGCAGAATGAAAACATTAGGCTTTTTTAAGCTGTGATGGGGGAAAAAGTAGTCTGTAAAAACAGAGAAAGGAGAATGGAGGGAGACTGTGGACTTCACAATTTGACCTTGAGCCAACCTTGCTTTATTAAAATTCTTAGAATGTTGCTTCTATTCTGTACAGTCAGCCAGATAGTGTGACATTTTATCCTCTGATTTTTGAAATCTAACCCCCTTCTAAATATTCATAATGATGATTAATTACAACAGTAGAAAATGATTCAATATGGTAATTTTTACGTTATTCCAATCTTAGCTGAAGAAAAAATTTACTGTATGAAATCAAGAAGTTGGATAAATTTATGAGTCCCTCTTAATTTTTTTATGTATATACACACAGAGAGGACAACAGAGAAAGAGACAGACTGACAGAAAGAGAAATATGGTAGAAGAAAACGAAAATTATAAGAAAGAAAAAATAAAGTGATCCCACAACCCAGACATAAACACTGGTAACACTTAATTCTACAAATACCTCATTAATATGAGTACTATTATACTTTCCATTTTATGGATGAAGAAATTGAGGCTTAGATGGTCTAAGTTATACAATAATGCTCAGCTGGCAGTTGGCATAGTTGTGACCTGCAGCTGTCTAATTAACTTCAATGCTCTATTATTAGCCATGTGCATTGTCCTTATTCTATATAATAAAGAGGTAATATGCAAATTGACCATCACTCAAACACACAAGATGGCCACCCCCATGTGGACACAAGATGGCCACCACAAGATGGCCAGCAGGGGAGGGCAGTTGTGGGCGATCAGGTCTGCAGGAGAGAACAGTTAGGGGTGACTGGGCTGGCAGAAGAGGGCAGTTGGGGGCGACCAGGCCTGCAGGAGAAGACAGTTGGGGGCGACCAATCCTGCAGGAGAGGACAGTTGGGGGAGTCCCAGGCCAGCAGGGGAGGGCAGTTAGGGGCAATCGGGCTGGCAGGGAAGCAGTTAGGCATCAATCAGGCTGGCAGGGGAGTGGTTAGGGGGTGATCAGGCTGGCAGGCAGAAGCAGTTAGGGCAATCAGGCAGGCAGGCAGATGAGCGGTTGGGAGCCAGCAGTCCTGGATTGTGAGAGGGATGTCTGACTGCCCGTTTAGGCCCGATCCTGGGGGGGTCGGGCCTAAACAGGCAGTCGGAAATCCCTCGAGAGGTCCCAGATTGGAGAGGGTGCAGGCTGGCTGGGCTGAGGGACACCCCTCCATGCACGAATTTTATGCACCGGGCCTCTAGTAAATTATAATTCTAATGGGTGATGTATATGTATTTTATTTAACCAATATTCCATTTTTAGATATTGAGATTGTTTTCATATATAATGCTACAATAAATATTGAATATTTTTGCCCACTGTTTATGGAACAATGTCTAGAAATGAAAGGATATTTTAAAAATGACCTTCCAGAATTATTTTCCATATGTATATAAGTAGAAAGAATGTTAAAATGAAGCCCAATATATCCCATCAGCCAGTTTCAACAGTGATCATCATTTTACTACTCTTGTTTATGCTGATATTTATTCTGTTTACTATACTATTTTAAAGAAAATCCAGATAACATATCAGTTCACTCATAAGTGTTTTAGTGTGAATGTGTCTAAGAGATAAAAATTGAACTTTGTAATGACTTTCTGTTTCTTTCTTGCAATTTATATATTGAAGAAATAGAATAATATTTCCTCAAAATTTTCCCTATGATCTAGATGTGACTAGTCCATTGTGGTGTTGTTAAACTGTTCCTTTTTCCTTCTTTTATCCCCACTATGAACTGGTGGTTAGATCTAAAGGCTTGTTGAGATTCAGGTTTGATTTAATTAATTTCTTTTTTTGGCAAGAATATTTTATGGGTGGTGCCATGTACTGTATCAGGAAATATTCAATTTCAGGTTACCCCATTTTCAGTGATGACAAGATTAGTCTTTGAATTCAAGCACATGTTCTTTAGTCTGCCTTTTCTCTTTCCTTCCTTTATTTCTCTTTAATCTTTTCCAATCTGATAGCCTGAAATTAATAACTCATTTTCCATTTCTATAATTACTAATAATATTGATTCTTTTTTTTCAATTCTGATTGACCCATGTAAATTGCCTGTTTGTCTTTTGTTCACTGCATTGTTTGTCATTGTGGAAGAATGAACAGGTTTATGTTGTTTTTAATGTATTTATATTAAGGACATGATTAATTTTTTTACATAGAACATTTTAAAGAGACTGTGCTTTAAAAATATTTCTAATATATTAATAAGAAAACACATTTCTTATATGCTGGTTTAATTAATTATAACCCATAGTGGTTATACTGTCATAAAACTGGTGAGTATATTAAATCTCCAAGGCAAAAGTATTTCAGAAACTTAAGAAGAAACACAATTTTCTACACAGAATATTTGAACAAATTTAGTTTTCTATAACAAATATCTTCAGGTTCACAATTATACATCAACAGTTTTTGATTTTTTAATCTTAATTAATTATAGGAAAGATCATTGTTCTTATTAAATACACTTAGGCAAGAAATTCAACTTCATGATGCAAATATATAGAATAGGTATAAATTTAATTAAGTATTATGAAAAATGTCCATAATATTTGCTAAGTTTTTTTCTTCCCCAACAGAATATAATGAGTAACCTGGTGCTTTTATTCTCAAAACACTTGTCAATAGCTTTTTTCTTTACATCGAATTTTGTATTAATACTTTTGAAATTTGTGACCAATTATTTTATCTATAATTTTAAGAAAAATTAAAGTCATTTGGATCTTAATATATTTTATTTT
>NW_005363836.1:70447-86444 GCF_000412655.1 Myotis brandtii
ATATATATAAAATTGATAACCTTCATTGTCCTATGTACTGTAGATACTTTTTCCCATGGATGTCATTTGCCTTCATATTATTTAGCTTGTTTTAGATCTGTAGTAATTTTCAATTACCTGAGGTAAAATATGTTAGGACAGTTGACTTTTGTAATTCACAGTAGTTATCTATAATAATAAAAGCATAATATGCAAATTGACCGAATGACCAAACAGCAGAACAACCGTCCGGACAACCTTCCGGATGACCATGTTATGACACACACTGTTGCCAGGCCAGCCAAGGCTGGTGCTATGCATTTGGTCAGGGAGCCCTGCCATTGCTCCACGATCGCCCAACAGAGGGAGGCCCAGGCCACCCTCTCTGAGGCAATCGATGGGGCGGGGGCGGGGGGGCTCCACAATTGATTGCCCCAAAGAGGAAGGCCCAGGCCACCGGCCAGCAGGGCAATCGATGGGGGTGGGGGACTCCGCGATCACCCCAAAGAGGGAGGCCTAGGCTACCCTCTGTGTGGCAATCAATTGCGGAGCCCTGCGATCGATTGCCCAGCAGAGGGAGGACCAGGCCACTAGCCAACCACTCTGTGGCAGGTGTGCAGGGCTGGCCAGCGATCACCCCACAAGGGAGGCCCAGGCCAGCCAAGCAATTGCACCCCATGCCTGTTGCTCGCAGAGGGAGGCGACTGGTGATGGGGGAGAGGGGGGCAGCGCCACACAGATGGCAAGCAGTGGCAGCGGCGGGGGCAGAGCCAGCTGCTGGCAGCCAGGGGAAGGAAAGCCCCGATAGGCCCTGATTGCCGGCCAGGCCTAGGGACCTACCCAAGGGGCCCCGAATTGTGAGAGTGCGCAGGCCAGGCTGAGGGACAGCTCCCCACTCCTCGTGCATGAATTTTGCACACCGAGCCTCTAGTGTTCTTATAAAGTTGCTACAAACACTGAATTAGTGAATACTGAATTGTTTCTCCTAGGGGAGATACAGGTTTAGGTTTCTGTGAGCCTCTGGTACAACGTTTTTATTAACCAATAAATATATAACCTTGTTTTATGTGTGCTCTGTTTAAAGGCACCTTGTTTAATATATTTTATTGATTCATTAACATTGAACTCATGGCCAATAGCACTATAACTCATGCCTGAACAAAACTTACCTAACGCATTTTCTTTATAAAGTGCATGACAGCTTTCTTTCGCTTAGGAATTGAGACAGCACAGCAGTACTGTGCTTGGGGAACACTTAAAGAGCAGAAAGACCAACAAAAAAGTACAAAAATGCAAAAATATCCCACTAAGTACCACAAAAGGACACATCTTTGATATGTGAGAGATGAAATAAGAAGGCAAAGCATCACCTTGTTCAACCTCAGCCAGAAATGTGCACATTGAGCAACTCAACGTGTTTGCCACTGTGCATACACATGTCCACAAATGACCACAAAGCACCACAAGTATTGGCTTGGGGTTAGAGATAAATTTTTGTGAAAAGGCAACTTCATAAAATCAGAATCTCCATATACCGAGATTGGCTATATTTTCCATTTTGATTTTTCCTGTGCTTTTCTGTATCACCCACATTTAAATGATGTCTTTGAATAATTCCTCTTATGATCTAATGTTATTGAACTGTATTGTATTAAAAATAAGTAAAATAAATATATTTCACAAGCTGCAATTAAAATAATATACCAAAACAGTGTTTTATGCAGTCAAATAGTATCATTTAGATTTTTAAGAATTTAAAAGTTAAAGTTACTACATCAAACCTTGATTAAAAACTTATCACTCATGCTTTCTTCCAATGAATAACAGTTATCTTTATCTTTTTCTGTATTATGTTGGAGTTAATATTCTAATACTTAGAAAGTATGTGAGTACACCTCAATTAAGTTTGTGAGACACTTAAGAATTAGATTGTTGGATATTCTGCTACATGCTTTAATATATATGGTTCAATTACTAGAGAGTGGCTACAGCCTGGCCACTGAAACTTTTGTTACTGACATAGAAGCTTTCTTTTGAGTTAAGGGCAGTGGTTCTCAACTGTGGCTGCACATTAGAATCACCTGGGAATCTTTTTAATATCCTGATTTCTGGGCCTCATCCTCCGGAAATTCTGTTTCTTTGTTACTAATGTTGTGGCCTCACCCTATAACAAAGAAACAGAATTTCCGGAGGATGAGGCCCAGAAATCAGGATTTAAAAAAGATTCCCAGGTGATTCTAATGTGCAGCCAAGGTTGAGAACCACTGGTTAAGGGACTCCTATAATGAAAGAACATGTCATGAATTTTAGACTGCTGGTGTTAAGGAACTGGTTTCTTAAATTCGTTTTTATATTTTACTCCAAATAATGTCATTTACCTAAGACATATCTAAAGTTTTAAACTTAATTTTATAAATTAAACATATGCACACAGACAGACAGTCACTTTTACAACAACTCTATCTTGCAGATATCATTATCTCTACTATACAAGTGAGGAAACTGAGGCTCAGGGGTTTAAATAGGGGTCACATCGAGTAACTTGTCCAAGATCCTATAGCGAGCCAAGGCTCATCTTGTCACGCTTCCCACTGTAAGCTTCAGTTACATTAAGCAATCTCAGGTTCTCTAATTTGGCATACTCGTTTTCATTTCTTGGCCTTCCCATATGGTAGTTCCTCTTCCTGAAACAATCCCACCTTCCTCCATCAACTTCCTTTAATGAATTTTCATTCATCCTTCATTTTTCATGTCAAACTTCCTCTTCTCATCGGCAAGAGGTGAAGCCTCTGAACGCTGGGTGCCTCCCTGTTAATACTGATCACACCCTGTTATGTTTGCTGCCTTTTTTTTAGTGTATGTACTGTTGGTAAGTTCCGGGAGTATGTCTTGTTCACTCGTGTAAAATAAGTCAGCCCTTAGCACACTGATTAGCATGTAGTGGGCCATGTAACTTGAAATATTTGCTGCTTACGTGAACACATATTTCCAAATGTTAAGCAAAGCAACATTTTTCTAGATTTGGCAAATGTAAGCATTTGATAACTTCTGAGATGGTGAATTTCCTCAAACCATTACAATTGACTTGTGAGAAAAAAGCTAGAGAACAGAGATTATTCTGTGTTCCTAGTTGTCAGTAGGTTAAACTTACGGGATAAATGGCAGAAAAATATGTATCCAAGAGGAAAAGATAATGAAAAACAGTTAGGGGTTTTTATTAAAAAGCCAAAAAACAAAAAGAAACCCAGTAAGGAATAATGAGAAGAAAGTATAAGAATACAGGGTTGAGCAAAAGTAGGTTTACAGTTTACAAGGACATGCAGGTTATGATTAGTACAATAGCTTTATTAACTCAAAAGAATATCACAGTGTAACTGTAAACCTACTTTTGCCCACCCCTGTATTTATCCAACATATCAGCAATTGGAGAACATTCATCTAGTCATACATCTAATAGCTCTGTTTTTGACAAATTGATTCACTTTTTACCGCATCTTCACTAAGACATATCCATGGATACATCATATGCATACGCAAACTCTTCCCTGGAAAGTTTTATTGGTTTACATTATCAAGAGAATTTGTTAGTCACTTTTGTGCTTGCAATGACACATGGGAAGGACATCAATGTAACATGTGTATGACAGAAACACATCCTCTTCTCAGAGAACTTGTTTGTTAAGACAAACTCCCAGGAGCATCATAATAAGCTGTTTGGAATAATAAATTGTTCATTTTAACAAACAGTTTCCAAACCCAATCCTGTTGTCACCATATTTCAAGCAATATTAAATACAATTGGGGTACAGCCCTGAAGTGTGTGATAACTGTGCATCACTCTTTTCTATGCCACTGAAAACGAATGAAAATCAGCTAGGGAATGTGTTCATTTGTACCTATCAGTGCTGTAGGCAGATAAAACTCTCATTTGTCCTGGCCTCTGTGGCACCTTGATATCACTGACCAAACACCAATTTGGGCTGTGGTCTTTTGTGCAGGAAGGAACAGGAGCAATTTAAATTGCCCTTAGGCAACTTTCATTGTCTTCATTCATGTTCGCTTTCTTGGCACTGATTACTTATCTTAGCTCTCTTGTTAACTTCTGTGTGACTTGAGGGATATAGAAATTTAACAACTTGTGTGATCTATCTCATTTGTGAAATGCAGCTAATCTACTTAACTGTGGCAATGAGTCAAATTCTTAATAACAGGAGGTAAGTCATTACTTGATTGACTAAAAACAATTTACCACAAATTTGGAGGCTAGAGATGGGTTGTATAAACTGTCTCTCAGTGTAACATAGGGCATATCTACAGTGTGTCCCACTGGGTAAGATAAAAACTAGCTTAGGCATGATGGGCCCCAGAAAAACAATAGTATAATGAGTCCTTATTTATCAATTATCTAGCTTTAGCAATTAAAATTTTGCTATAGTTATTTTACCTGTTCATATTTTTTCTTTTTTCCAATATTTTCAAGCAAAATTTTAAAAAATAGGTTAGGTAGACTATATTTATGTATTTGTGTCTTCTACTTCCCCTTACTTTTAGCCAAATATTAGGCATAAGCTATTGATATTAAATATTCATATGCTGACCAGTGGTCGGCAAACCGCGGCTTGCAAGCCACATGTGGCTCTTTGGCCCCTTGAGTGTGGCTCTTCCACAAAATACCATGTGTGGGCCCGCACGTACAGTGCGATTGAAACTTTGTGGCTCATGCACAGAAGTCGGTTTTTGGCCTGGGCGAGTCTATTTTGAAGAAGTGGCGTTAGAAAAAG
Source organism: Myotis brandtii (assembly GCF_000412655.1). Taxonomy (NCBI): domain Eukaryota; kingdom Metazoa; phylum Chordata; class Mammalia; order Chiroptera; family Vespertilionidae; genus Myotis; species Myotis brandtii. Next base: position 75,208 of record NW_005363836.1, read on the forward strand.
TGGGGGGTGTTGGTGGGTCGGGCGAGGGGAGACCCGGTGCAGGTGGGCCGCAGGATATGCAGCATGGGGGAGGCGCTCGCGATTCATGCATGAGTTGAGTGAAACTGGCTATAAGACGAGTGTGGATGGGAGAGTTGGAAGGGGTCGACCTCAGCGAAGGTACCTCAATCAGATTGAGGACGTTTTTAGCAAAGGCCAGCTTAGGAGTACCCTAATTAAGTTAATAACAATGTACCTACCTATATAGTTTAAGTTTAAAAAATTTGTCTCTCAAAAGAAATTTCAATCATTGTATTGTTGATATTTGGCTCTGTTGACTAATGAGTTTGCCGACCACTGTGCTAGATTATAGACCCATATAATTACACTTTCTGCTTTAAAATCACTTGTTAGATTTTATCAACGATTTAATTCCTTTTATTTTAAAAAAACTTTAAACATTTCTGTAGCAAATATTTTAAGTCCCTTCTCCCTTGCCACTTGCATCTATAAGGGCTAAACAAATAATTGATTCCTTCAGCCTCCCTTATATATTTATATCCATATACATGTGTTCATGAAAGAAGAAATTTGAGAAGGGGGAAATGCAAAAAAAAAAATCAGTTGTATAAAATACAGGTTCAGATTCAAAGATGGCTGCAAAGTAGGCGGAAGCTACTTGTTCCTCCTCCCAGCACCAAACTGGATTTATGGATAAATTACAGAGCATCAACCTGAATAACCAATTGAAAGACAGCTGGACAGGAGTATTATAATCAAAGATTTACAGAACAAGCCACATAGAGGCTGGTAAGAGGGGTGGAGATGTAGAGAGGGCTGGGCCCTGCATCCGTGAGTGGTTGCTGAGAAGCTAGAGGATATTCCGCTGCAAAACTCCCCCTTGAGGAGCAAGGGGTTGAGGCCCCATGCACCTGGGCTGGGAAGAAGAGCCTGCATAGCACTTGACAGTGAAAATCAGCAGGAATGCTGTCTACCTGAAAGAGGAGGGAGTTTGCTAGAAACCCAGGTGCTCTCTTAAAGGGCCAACACAGGATATTGCTCTTGAAACTTCATGCAGGGCTTTGGTAGAGGGAAGGAGACTCACGGCAAACAGGGGTCATAAGGAGAAGATCCAGGTGACGTGGCCCTGGAGGGCCAGCCGCAGAGGTCCCCATCATGAGTCCCTATCCCCCACTGCCCTCAGCATCTGCCCAGAGTCCAGCACTTACATTCTTACAACACCAGCCTGGGGAGTGCACTAACCCAGACCTCCAACTACTGGCGACACCACCCTGCCAAGCATGAGTCCTGAAGAAAGGTCTGTGGGCTGCACCAAAGAGGGATGCTCCTGGGTATGCTCTTTTTTTGGAAAAGCTCTAGGCAGACACTCAGTCAGTCATTGAGCTGTGTGGCTTTGGAACAGGGGCCAGTCTGCCCCCTTCCTGCAAGCTCAGCTGGCACTACCCCCAACAGGAGACTATTTTGATATGTCCTCCCATGTCCCAGTGGTCCTTCCCTGCAAAGTTCAGTTTTGCAGAGGGAAGGAAGTGCTGTTCAGCACCTTCGGAGCACATCTACCTCAAAGGTTCTTTTCGGGGACTTAGGTGGGTACTGGGTTGTGCAGCTATGGATGGTGGTTTGGAGGCAAAGTGCTGGCCCCACTCCTGCAGACTTGGCTGGCACCACCTCCAATGGAAGACTATTTCGATCTGTCCTCCCAAGTCCCAGTGGCCCTGACCTGCTGAGCTCAGGTCCCCAGGAGGAAGGGATTGCTGTTCAGAGGTTGGACCTTTAGAGTGCATCTCCCTCAGAGATGCAAACTATATATTCCTTTCAAGTGCACATGGAGCATTCTTTGGCATAGACCACATGTTAGGACATAGAAGAACTCTTAATAAATTCAAGAAGATTGAAATCATATCAAGCATCTTCTCCAACCACCATAGATGAAACTAAAAATGAATTATAATAAAAAAATGAAAAACACAGAAATATATAGACTATAAGACATGTTTCTAAACAGTAAATAGGTGAACAATGAGATCAAAGAAGAAATCAAAAGTTACCTTGAGGCAAATGAAAATAAACACAGAACAACCCAAAATGTATGTGAAAGAGCAAAAGCAGTCTTAAGGGGGAAATCCATAGCATTATACGCCTACCTCAAGAAGCAAGAAAAATGTCAAATAAACATAAACCCTCACTTACAAGAACCAGAAAAAAAAACAAACAAAACAAGAGTAAGTAAAAGAAAGGAAATAATAAAAATTAGAGCAGAAATAAATGACAAGACTTTAAAAAAAATGCAAAATATCAATGAAGCCAAGAGTTGGTTCTTTGAAAAGAAAAACAAGATTTACAAACCTTTAACTATACTAATGACAAGAGAGAGGACCCAAATAAACAAAATCAGATATGAAAGATGAGAACTGATAACTAACACTACAGAAATGCAAAAGATTGTAAGAAAATATTACAAACAAGATATGCCAACAAATTAAAACAGACAGCTTTGGGGGTGGGGGGTGGGGAACTGAGTGAAAAAGGTGAAGGGATTAAGTAAAAACAACAACAGAAACCAGAAAAGGACAAATGTATGGTGATTGCCAGAGGGAAAGGGATTTGGGGGAGGTGGAATAGGGCAAAGATGGATAAATGGTGGCAGAAAGAGACTTGTCTTTGGGTGGTGAGTGCTCGATGCAGAATGCAGATGATGTGTTATAGAGTTGTGCACTTGAGACCTGTATGGTTTTGTTAACCAATGTCAATGTCACCCCACTAAATTCAATAAAAATAAAATAAAATGCAGGTTCATTTTACTATGAGGTTAATAATAAACACTATTTTAACAAAAATAGTGTAATTATAAAGACTTTTTAAAAATGTATACTGTTTTAACCATTCAATGGATTGAAAACTTCCCATTGATCAGGAAGCAACCACTTTTTAACATTTCCCTGACCACCACCTCCTCCCACCTTCACACCCTGACCACTGAGAAGACAAGAATTTTAACTCCCTTGGGACTGGTCAGAGGATGGAACTTAATCACCAATTGTGTATTACTGAGGTTCCTATGAATGAAACTATTAATTTACTGTCATTTAAAAGACAATGCAACATTTAAGTATGATTATCAAAGGAATTAAATAAATATTTCTATTTATGAAAATAATGCTGTGTTAACATTGTATACACAAGTGTAATTTTCAATATGTACCTTTAATAAACTTACAACAAACATTGAATATATTTAAGATAACCTTCGAGGTTATAATCACAGTGTAGTAAATGAAATTTAGTGTCAATTTTAGATTCCTAGAAAGTGGATTTTTAGTAGTAAAATTTAGGTCCTTTTTGTTACTGTAAAAAATATGCCTTTTTTACTTATATTATAAAATAATTAATAGATCTGTTATTTTGTTCAAATCAAATCTTTAGTACTACCATACCACATATAAGTCCATAACAGTACTCTCATATCCAAATATTTAGAAAAATGAAAATGCATAGTGAAGCCATTAAGTCCTATGAGTTTGCTTCCTAAATTAATTTAGCAGTCTTTCATTTAAAGTTATTATTATCATGTAGAAAGCTTAATAAGAAAGTCTTTTTCCAAAGGCTTAATGACTTGATACATTCATGAATTTTATGATTGTGGGAAATGATAAAGCCTAGAAAGACCAGTTGAAAATAAACTTCACTTAAAATATTCCACTTTACTAGCAAATAACCAAGGCTAGTTAGGGTTCTACCTCAAAGATATGTTGCCAAAAATGTTAGCTTTGTCAGCTCTTCAGAGAAATGAAGTGGCCTGTATTTCAAAGTGGAAGGGACACATTCAGAAGGACAAGGGATGGGCCAGAGTAAAGGCAATGAGAGTAATTGAAGAGTTGGTCCATAACAAATTACTTTTTCATGCCCAATGAAACTTCCGTATTCAGAACATTCTACAGGAAAGTGAGAACATGTGTTCCTAAAGAAATTCTGTCAGAAAGCATGCCTAACTTTAAATTACTAGATCATATATAAGTGTTGGAAGTCAAGGTTATTCGTTGTTCTTTAACGAATTTTTATGTTGTATTTGCATTTTCCATCCTACATCTATTTATTCCAAGCTTCATAACAAAGAAATTCAATTTCTAATCAGTGAAATAACCGGTAATTGTCTGGTGACCAGTTTCATTGTTTGTGTCCTTCTTTTTAAATACATTTTACTCACAGCTGTGTTAGTTGAATGGATGTCCCACTTACATTGGAATATGGGTGGCAGCAGCAAGAGATTAAAGTTCCTCTCTAGGCAGGGCTAGGATGGCATCTAGCATAAATCAAAAAGATATGTCAACTACAAATAAGCCAGCAAAGCAAGCATATTGTTTCTATGAGGTTAAGGATCACAGCTGATTTGCTTATCCTGGTATCACCAGCACCTACTGCAATGCCTGGCACATAGTAGGTTTCCAATCAGTAGTTATTGAATCTCCAGAATTAAAGATCAGAATAAAAGATCAGAATTATCTTGGTATTATTTATAAGAAGAACACATTGATAATGAGGATAGAGTGTGATACAAAATTATTTGTGAGCTGAAGGGCATGTTATATATACCTACAGTAAAAAATCAGAAATACTAAGAGCTTATGGGGCTTGAGTCTATAGGTGGTGGAAATAATTTTGTCTGCAAACTCACAATCTCAGCATTTATGGGAAAGGTTGCTGGCTGCTATAACTAAAATAAATCAAATTTTAGCAGATAACTATAATAAAAGGTTTATTTCACATTCTTTTCAAAGCCTAACATGGGTCAATAGAGTGCAGGCTACACAAGCAGTCATTCAGGGATCCAGGTTCCTTTTTTTTTTTTTCATTTTCTAAATCTTTGAAATTTTCTGCATGAGCCAACAGATGGGGAAAGAAAATGAGGTATTTTTGTACTCAGAAATTGGCATACATTACTTCCACTCACATTCCATTGTCTAAAAATGAGACACAAGTCCATGCCAAAAAGGTATGGAAAATGTACTCCCACTTCCTTTTCTCAGGAAGAAGGGGAGAACATGGAAATTTGTCAATAGTATCAGTGTCTCCAATAGTCCACTCTTTCAAACATCACAGATCTGTTTCACTATTTTTCCCATGCATAGGACATACTCATTCCTCTTCCAGAAAGGCAACCCAAATCCCATTTAATCACTAGATCCAGGTCAAAGCATAGGGCCGTACTTGGGTGATAGGCAGTTGCCTCCATGGGATCAGGATATGCTTCTTTGTGGGCCAGCAGCCTAAGAACTAAAAGAAAAAGTGATGCACTACTTCATATATAACAATAATATACAATGATGGAGCATAGTCAGAAAAACATAATAGAACCTTGTTTTTAGATAGAGAAATAATGGAAGGCCCATAACAATATAAAGTATCGCTAGGTAGGGTGTGAAGATGCCTACTATGGTGGGGGTGGGAGGGATGTTCTCTAATTAGACTTCAGTTCTACTAGGAAGAGCACTCTCATTCCAGACCCCTGGCTCCAGGCTCTGGGAAGTTCTTACTTTTCCATTCATCTCCATGGTCATATCTATCAAAAAGGTTCAGACTCCTAGTTTCTTTGGCCATAAAATGTCCTTGAAAACTTAGTAGGCTTTTGATCTAGTCAACTCTGTGTCAGTAACTGTACCCAAAGTTCTTTCCTGTCCATGCCAGTCTCTCTCTACTTAATGGGAGCTTCATTTGGCCATCAGACATGGCTGGGAGGCTGTATTCTGAGTCTGATCTTTGCCAAAGGACTTAGTAGGCCTTTGAGTCCCAGAGATCATTTTTTGTTTGTTTGTTGGAAGCCTAGAAATAGTTGTCTTCAGCATTTCTTCAAGGCTTCAAGTTTATGGATGTTCTCTTCCCTGTCATCTCTGCCAAAAAACCTGCCAATTCTTGTTTAATCTGATCTCTTTCTCATAATATTCTGCTTAAAAGAGCAGCAGTAGCATCCAATATACAAGATCATGTTGATTCTTTCCCATTACCTCCTCTAGGGCTATAGGCTCTGCAAGTAGATACCTACTTTCCACCTTAGCATTGGTGATAGTTTTACCAAATATTTGGAAAGGTAGAATCGAGCTTTTGAGCCTCATAGCTGGGTCTCCTTGCCATCTATGGCTCAAACACCTAGTGTTAGCTTCATGCCCCATATTTTAGTTTTTGTCATGGTAACACCCAACTTCAAAGGATCAATTTCTGCATTCAAAGAGGCTTACTGCTGCAATAAAACTTAACATTGAGTAGGTTAAGCAATAAAAGTTTATTTTTTACTCATGTCATAATCCAGTGTTCTCAAATTGTGGTCCATGGACCTTTGTAGGGGTGGGGGTGGCTTGTAAAGTCACAACTTGTTTCTTAGTAATTATAACATTATATAGTACATTTTCCAGTATGTTGACATTTTCACTGGTGGTTAAAAAAAAGCAATGATGAAGAAAACTGCTGGCATCATTGCACAAATCAAAGCAGCGGCATCAAACTGTAATAGCAATCACTGTCTTTTCACTGCCATTCATTTGCAGTCCAAACATCTTCAGATTCTCTTAAAATATATCCTTCATGAAGGAAGAATAATTACTCTAATAAATATTAAATCCTGACTTTTGAATGCAAACCTTTTCCATATTCTGCATGAAGAAATGGGAATTATGCATAAAGCACTTCTACCATTCATCGAATTGATGGTTGTCTAAAGGAAAAGCCCTTGTTTTATTGTGTGAATTTCTGGATGAGGGGTGAAGGCAAGTCTCACTCTGTTGCAGCCTAAGAATTCCATTATACACCCATAAATTCTCATTGTTTTATATCTATAGCATTCAAATTCTCCCTTTGTCTCTTAGGCTTCTGGTGTATACCCACAATTCATGTGACCACCTCTCTTAGGATTCTTTGAAATTGTTACAATACAATCACTGGCATTTCAGCCTCTGGGAATGTGGCAGGATATGGTTTATAGGCTTAAGGATGGCCACAGGAGGCCAGTGAATCCCGCAGCATAGGCAGAGACGTGGCTGAAGATTGAAGTAAATATAAGAGAAAATCTGACTGGAGAGGAAAACTTAGAAGTGGGGAGGGCAAAGTCTCTGACATTCAAGTATTTAAAAAAAAATTTTGTGTTTTTTCATTCAGCTTAGTGAATATGCTTAATCCTTAATTACTAAAAGACTAAAAGGAAAATAATATTATAATTACTTTTAATTAATTGTGGAAACCATTATGAGAATAACCGTTTTGGTGCATTGGGTCCATGAGAGAAAGCAATAATTATAAGAATCTAAAACAGATATATAATAAAGATAAGATCAAAAAAGGAGAAATCAGAGCTAATAACATAAATGTTATGGGTAACCAAGAAATGTAACTGTATTTTCAACAGAAAATTTACCTATTTTTTTCATATTTTTGTAATGAAAATAATTAGAATTTTATTATCCTGGAATTTATTTTACAGGAAAGATTTTAATGTAATTTTTTTTTCTTAACAAAGTGTATGGTTTGCTCAAGGAAGACAACCAAAAATTTGATAGGTGTGTGTACTAGTTAACCATATCCATTCAGTGCCTATGAAACTAAGGTAATTAAAGAAATGTCAAAATTAGGTACACATAATGCATTATTCATGTTTATTTTAAAAACAGGAAGTGTGAATAATACTGCAATATATATGGGAGTACAAATATCTGTACAATGTCCTCTTTTCATTTCCTTTGGCTATATATATATATCTCCAGAAGTGGGGTTGCTGGAAAATGTGGTTATTTCCATTTTTATTTTTTATTTGTTGAGGAACCTCCATACTGTTTCTATAGTGGCTAGGCAAATTAACATTCTCATCAACAGTGCACAAGTTTTCATGTTTTTCCCACATTCTCAGCAGTACTTATATCTTATCTCCTTGATGATATCCATTCTAACAGGCTATTCACAATAGCCAAGATATGGAAACAACCTAAGTGTTCATCAATGGAATAGATAAGATATGACATACACACAAACACACAATGGAATAATTTTTAACCATGAGAAAGAAAGAAATCCTGCTATTTGTGACAATATGGACTGACCTAGAGGGCATTATACTAAGTGAAATAAGTCAGAGAAAGGCAAATACTATATAAGCTCACTTATATGTGGAATCTAGTAACAGCAAACTCATCAAAACAGGAGTAGAATGGTAGTTACCAGGGACTTTGGGGTGGGAGAATTGAGGAGATGTTCTTCAAAGGGTACAAACTTGAAGTTGGAAGATGAGCAAGTGATGGAGACCTAATGTGCAACACAGTGTTTATAGTCAACAGAACTGTATTATATATTCAAGGCTTCTAGACTAGGTCCTACATTTCTCACTACTAAAAATAAGTGTTAAATATTTGATGTGATAGAGGTGTAAGCAAACACTAAGGGTGGTAATCATATTGCAATAAATAAATGTATCAAGTCAATACATTGTACACCTTAAGCTTATACAATGTTAAATGTCAATTATATCTCAATAAAAAACAATATTGAAACATAAGTCATATGAATCAATCCAATAGATGGTATTAAATTAGTGTAAATAAGCACAATGTATATCAGTTGTTAACCATAAACCATGTAGATATTAGAAAATAGACAATAATAAGTTCCCTTAATTTATGAGATTAATTCATCATTTTAAGTGGTTGTCTTTGTTTGGGACATATTCTTTGAATGAGTGAATACATGAATGAATGCTGAACTAACTACCTGGTTTGAAAGCACTACAGTGCATCAATTCAATACTACTTAGGAAAAGTATAGAGTTATTTATTTCTTGAAGAAAGACTAGCCAGATTCATGTTTACAGGTTGTGAAATCACATATATGATTCTATTCAATTCTGTTCTGCTTTAAATATGTTGAAAAATTTTTCCTTACCTAGCATATGATAGTTTTTTCTGTTAGGAAGATTGCGTTTTTCTTGGACAAAAGGAGAGTATAAAGTTCAGTTAAACTGTTCTTAAACTAACAAAATAAATGTAATTTAACATCACCACAGATCCAAAGGATCTTAGACACACACACACACACACACACACACACACACACACACACACACACGATATATTGGAGATATATTTCTTAGTAGGAAGAAAGACCATGGTTATTTAAAAACTTCAAGAATCTTTGAGCCTTAGCTGGTTTGCGTCACTGGACAGAGCGTCAGCCTGAAGACTGAAGGGTCCTGGTTCAATTTCTGTCAAGGGCATATGCCTGGGTGGTGGGCTCGATCCCCGCTAGGGGGCATGCGGGAGGCAGCTGATCAATGATTCTCTCTCATCATTTATGTTTCTCTCTCGCTCTCTTTTCCTTTTCCGTTCCTCTCTGAAATCAATTTTTTAAAAAAAATCTTTGAATAATTGGTTTTATTATCGTGGCTGTGTAGTTGCTCCAGTAAAATCTACACTAATAAAAGAGAAAGATGCAAATTGGCCATACCTTTGTGATGCCCACTAGCCAATCAGGAGTGAGTATGCAAACTAACCCAACAAAGATGGTGGGTTAATTTGCATATGCAGGCGCCAAGCGGCCGGGGGCGGGGTGGGATGCTTGCATCATCGCCATGGCCTCTGGGCCTCTGGGCAGCATGGGAAAGTGGAAAGGTGGCTCCAGGTCGGAACGAAGGCGGTGCTGGCAGCCAGGGGAAGGAAGGCCCATTCTTGCACGAATCTTCGTGCATCGGGCCTCTAGTGTTATATATAAATGTTGATAGATAATATTTCTGGTGTTTACCATAAAGCATAATATTTACTGAAGGTATTTGGTAAGTACTTTTCTTGTTAAAAACATTTTGGTATTCTTAGTTTGTTGATATATAGAAAAGTCAGAGTTGAAATTCATCTAAACCTTTTTGCAGCTATTGAAGTAGTCATATGGTTTTATGGTTTTCTCCTTTAATATGTTCATTGGGGAAGTCACAATAATAGACTATCTAAAGTTAAACCATCCATGCATTCTTAGAACAAACTTATATTGATCATAAAAGATATAAATATTTATATCTGACTTGATTTAGTTTGCTAATATTTTATTCATGTTATTTCAACTGTGTTTATGAATAAAATTAGACTCTGATTTTCTTCTATTGCCTTTGTCTCGTTCTTTGACATAAAGTTTATAGTTACTTTATATTCGTTGGGAATATTCTTTCCTTCCATTTCACCTTTCTTCCCTTTCCCTCTTTTCTCTCACTTTTTCTCCCTCTATTTCCTTTCTCTACCATAGTTTGTTTAAAGTAGGTTATCAAGTCATCTAAGCTTAGATAGGGGTAGTGGGTAGTGGTTTGATTTCCTGTGTTGGGATAGATTTTAAATTACTAGATGCATGTCTTTAAAGGTTTAAAATACATTCAGATTTTCTAATTCTTCCTTGGGGATGTTTAATTTTTTATATTGTTAATCCAGAAGTTTTAAATAGTAAAGAGGAAATAAAATAGCTAGGAAACCAAAACACCAAAAGCATGCAGTTTGAGGCAGGACAGTCTGTGACTCTAGATTCCTGAATTTGGTTCTGTGGGTTTTGGGTGAAAACTATCTACTTCATGAAGTTGTCATCTTTACCCAAATGTCCTGGGTGGAATCTGCCACTTCATGGAGTTGTCTAAAGTCTTTGTCAGACACTTTATCATGTACTCAAAGTTTGTCCGCTTCCCAAGGATTCCTGAGTTTTCAGCTTGACAGCTACAGGAGGATAGAGATGGGAGAAACAACACTCCAGCATTGTTTTGTTTACTGTTAACAGTACCTGCTAATGTCCCTTTTCTGTCTTAGGGGAGTTTTTTTCTTATGTCTTTTCCAGAAGATAAAATCTCCAGGAACATCATCATAATGGCAGAGATTGAAATCCTCTAGTTAGGCATAACTCATAATTAATTTTAAAAGATGTAATCCCTGACTGTCATGGGAAGAAGGATATATTATACAGTGTAAAATTTTTAATTTGTGAGATAGTGGGCACTAGGATTGTACCTGGTTAGTAAGACTAAAGGTGTTAATAACCAGACATGAAATCATTTTAGTGCTTTTGTACATTGTTTTTTGTATAATATACAAGTACTAGAAGCCCGGTGCCCAAAAATTTGTGCCCGGGCAGGGGGGCGGGGGGGGGTCCCTCAGCCCAACCTGTGTCCTCTCACAGTCTGGGACCCCTCGGGAGACAACCACCTGCTGGCTTAGGCCTGCTCCCCTGGTGGCAGATGGCACGCC
>NW_005363836.1:86716-93971 GCF_000412655.1 Myotis brandtii
AGGCTCGAGATCGCGCTGCTGCCCGCCCTGGGCTGCACACGGTAGGCCAGGATCTCGCACTGGGGCGACCAGCAGCTAGGGATCGTGCTGTCGCCAGCCCCAGGCTGGACGGCACAGCAGGATTTGCCTGCAGTATGCAAATTAGCCACCATCTTTGTTGGCGGTTAATTTGCATATTGTGCTGATTAGCCAATGGGAGGGGTAGTGAAGTTATGATCAATTACCATGTTTGTCTATTATTAGATAGGATATTCCTGAGAAATACAGTTATTAAAACTGATATTTTTGTTTATATCTAATTAACTTAGGAGGACTGAATTTCTTTTTTGATTTGTCATTTAATGAAATTCTGCCCTAGCTCAGTGAATAGAGCTTCAGCCTGCGGACTGAAGGGTCCCAGGTTCAATTCTGGTCAAGGGCACATACCTGGGTTGCGGGCTCGGTCCCCAGTAGTGGGTGTGCAGGAGGCAGCCAATCTGTGATTCTCTCCCTCTCTCCCACTCCCTTCCTCTCTGAAATATATATATAAAATTCTAAGTTTAGTAAACAACATAGCTATTTAATTTTGTGTTAATTAAAACTTGGAGAATCAACCACAATGTTACTTCTATTATCCTTTTATTTGTAATATGAAAGAGCAAACATAATTTAGGTTTAAATTAAATCTTAATGGTTCTATTATTCTGAGTTGGGACTTGAATTTGGAAAAGACAAAATTAATAAAGATTGTTAGTGGAGCAAAGTAGCTATAGGTGATATTTTCCAAACAAATAATAATAAATAAAATGATAATAGGGATTTTCTTTTCTTTTAAAAATAAGGGGTTAGGAATCAAAAAGTTTAGAGGGTTAACAAAATATCTTTAGGGATGAAAGGAACTTATTTTACCTGACTACAGAAGAACTTGGACATTTTACAAAAACAAAAACAAAAACAAAAACAAACAAACAAAAAAACAAACACCAAAATTCTAAATTTATTCCTCTATATCTTCCATGTAATACTTAGCAGTAACTGTTTTACAAAACATTTCTTCATTAAGAACAAATCTACTAATATTGGGCCAACATAGTAAAAAATTTTTGGATGACAATTTATGTATTTCTTCCAATTGACTATCCATAGGCTAAAACTCTAAGCAAATCAAAGTTGCCAATCCCAGAGTTTTTACATGTATGTCTTCAAATTTTTCTTTGTATTAATTATAAACATTTTAATTAATGTTAAAATGTGTGTGCATTTAGACATAAACAAATACATAAAAATGGAATTATATAGTAAAATAAAATCTTTCAGCTTTCAAAGATCAATAAATTAGCATATTGAATAATGTATATATTGTTTAATTTATCATATTAGTAAATTTTAAAGTTTCATTTAGAAACAGAGAAACTATATTATTCTTATGTATATTTTTACTTCTCTGTAACTATTATACTTAACATTATCTCAATTGTTTATATTAATTAATACCTTTAACCAAAATAAGTAGCACTTGTTTTTCTGGAGAAATGAGAGAACTAGAAGATGGGAAATCAAGAATTTCCAGCTCTATTTTCTATGAGCACACTTTCTTTAGAACTTGAACAAATTTGATGGAGGGGAGGAAGGAAAAAACAGATATATAGTAATTTGAGACATTTGCACATACCACTGATTTATACTCATTCTACATATAAATATTTTAAAAGTTAATTTAAAACTGCTTAGTAATAAGTGATTTCATATTTTTATAAAAAGTTGTTTCAAGTAGTCAAAGGTCATTTGTTAATTAATACATTTTAATAATAATCAAAGGTTTTTAGTTGAATAAGATCTGGAAGTTATAATTTAAGCCACCCATTAGGACTTCATGGTTGGCAACATGGTAGCATTAAAAGAATCCTTAACACCAAAAAATAGCTAATATTATTGTTTCATTTAGTTGAATATAATTTTATGGTTTTGAATTTATAAAACCTTTGTGAAAACAGTAACAATTTACAGAACCTATCTATAATAATAAAAGCATAATATGCTAATTAGACTGGACAGCTGAACAACCTTCTGCGTGTCATTCAAGACGACCTTCTGAACAAAACCGTGGCAGCGGGGGCCAAGGCAGAGGCAGTTATGGGTGATCAGGCAGGCAGGCAAGCAGTTAGGGGCATAAGGCAGGCAGGCAAGCAGTGAGGAGCTAGCAGTTCGGATTGCAAGAAGGATGTTGGACTGCCGCTTTAGGCCTGATCCTGCTAAACAGCAGTCGGACATCCCCCATGGGGTCCTGGATTGTGAGAGGGTGCAGGCCAGGCTGAGGGACTCCGCGCACCCCCCCCCCAACACACACATGAATTTCATGCACTGGGCCTCTAGTTTATATATATATAAGCCTAAGCGACCAGCCGACTATTGGATTGTTCAACTGGTAGCTATAACATGCACTGACCACCAGGAGGCAGACACTCAACACACAGGCATGGAATCATGGAACAGACTGATGAATCTCAGAGGGAAGGGGGAAGGAGGGAAGGCAGGAAGAGATTAACCAAAGATTTTATATGCACACTAGAGACCTGGTACAGGGATCTGTGCATCGGTGGGGTCCCTCAGCCTGGCCCGTGGGATTGGGCCAAAACCAGCAGTCTGACATCCCACAAGGGGTCCTGGATTGTGAGAGGGCACAGGCCAGGCTGAGGGACCCCACCAGTGCAAAAACCCATGCACCATGCCATTAGTTACTAATATAAGAATTTTACAAAGTTTGAATCATGAAATATTAAAGCAAAAGTTTATTTTAGTTAAAATATTATACTGACACTATCTTTACATAGTGATCAAAACAGAGAGAAGATGTAGATTTGTAAACTTGAGGGTGACATGTATTTAATCATCTCTTAAGGTGGAGAGCTACATATTTTACATAATCCCCAGAAGAAGAAAAAAGTATTCTCTCTAAGGGAAATAGGTTTACCTTGGTTCATTATATGTACTAAAAATATGCACAAACTAAATAACTAACAGGGTGGTTAATGATATAATAAACCTAATTTGGAACATGTCTTTCCAGAAATAATATATAATGACAAGGGGCACAGATTAAATTCCTTCACATGAGCATTCAAATCCCAGTTTTGCCGTTTCCAATTTAAGGCTTAATTACTTCATGACTTCAGCTTTCTGAAGTTTTATTTTCTCATCTGTTAAATGGCTAAATCAAGGTTGCTGAAAATTATGTGAAATAGTTGGCATAAAATTGCAGCAAAATGCCTTGTAAAAACAAGGATGATTTAGCGATTTCTCCTCTCAATCGTGTCTGAGATTATATGTTTATAATCATGTTTCTCTACATCACAGTGGGTATTGATCTTTTTTCTTTTGCATTCTGAACCTTTTCATGGCTTTTATATTAACCTTTGTTTTATAATAAATTCTACTTATGAACTGTTACAATTCAGTGGAATTCAAAGTTTTGGGTCCTCCCCCTCCGACCCCCTTAATCCATATCTTCAACCACACTCTGCCTTTCCTGCCGTGCCCCTTAAAAACATTTTTGGAAGATTGCATAATTTTCTGATCAGTTTCTGATATTTAAATTTTCATTCCAGTTTAAAAACTCATCCACGAGACAATACCCTTCTCTCCATTCTTCTAGAACCATCCAGGCTAGTCTTTGATTCAATAGATGAGAAGAATGCTCTGCCTTTTTGCTCTTCCTGCTCCTCTTCTGAAACTCCTCTTATGTGTTGGATTATGGGAGAGAGAGGTAAAGGGCTAGTGCCTCCTGCTGATCTGGCCCCTATCAAAGACTGGAGTTGACAGTTACCACATGACAACTTCCATCAATACCCTGTGGGTGGAGGATGTCCATTTGCTAGCTTTCTTTGGGGACATGGGAATATTTTCTTCAAAGGAGTTTGTACAGGTGGTTTCTACATGCCTCTGTTCTCAGATAACAGAAATCTCTGTCCAGCTCATTCCCCTCCAGCTTCCCTCAGCTGTTTTCTTAAAACTATGGTCTGCATTCTTTTGCAGTTCAATCCCTCTTTCCTAAGGGTGAGCAGTTTGTCTTACGATGCATTAGAGAGGAAATATTCTTGCTCTTTGCTAGGCCAACTGGTGGGTACATCTAAACTACCCCAAACTCTCTCAATTCTACCTTTTCTCTAAAAGTCTTTGCTCTCTTTAATCAGCAGGATGAAGGAATAATGTTAAATTAATAAAAACCATTGACAGAAATCTCCAAATTGTAGAATTGTTTTGGAGCATCCTTTCCCCTCCACCTTAGTACTTTGGGAAGAAGGTCAAGTTGGCCTACGGGGTATGCTCTCTGATTACTTACAGCAAAATTAAGTTAGAAATTAATTCTTCAAAAAACTAGAAAGTTTCCCAATATTTTAAATGAAAAATACATTTAAAAATAACCCATGGGTGAAAAAGAAACCACAAACAAAAATTAGAAAATATTTCTATCTGAATGAAAATAAAGGTAAATCAAATTTGTGGGATGCTGCAAAGCAGTGCTTAGAGAAAAATTTTTAGTTTTAAAAGATTTTATTTTTCCATTGCCCTGTATTCAGTTAATCTTGGAATATATCACATGTATACTTCAAAAGAATATGTATTCTAGTTTTGTGGTGTAGAATGCCATAAATGTCAACAAGATTAAGTTGATTGAGAGTGATATTCAGATCTTCTATACTCTGATTGATATTCTTTCTACCCATTCAGTTACTGAAAGAGAGAGGTGTAGAAATTTGCAAATATGATTGTGGATTTCTCTATTTCTCACTTCTATTCTGTCAGTTTCTGCTTCATGTATTTTGAAGCACTCTTATTTGATGCATGCACATGTAGGTTTTTTTATGTGTTCCTGATGAATACCTTATTTATCATTGTAAAAAGTCTTTCTTTGTCACTGGTTACATTTTTGTCTTGTATTTTACATTTTATGATGTTACTCTAGTCCCACCAACTTTCTTCTTTTTACAATTTACACGATGCATTATTTTCTATCCTTTTTCTTTCAGTGTACCTGTGTTTTTATATTTAAAGTGTGTTTTGTACATGATTTCACTCATATGTGGAATCTAAAGAACAAAATAAACTGATGAACAAAATAAATCCAGAAACATAGGAGTATGGAACAAACTGATGAATTTCAGAGGGAAGGCAGGTGTAGGTAAAGGTGGGTGGGGAGTGATTAACCTGGGACCTTATAGCATGTGTGCATAGCTCATGGACACAGACAATAGAGTGATGAAGGCCTGGTGGGGGGGTGCGGGATGGAGGGGGTCAATTGGGAAATTAATAACAGGGGACATCTGTAATTCTTTCAAAAGTAAAGATAGATTAAAATAAATAAAGTGTGGTTTATAAACAGATAAAATTGGATTTTGCTTTTTTTAACCAGATGGTTTCACTGGTGAGTAAAGGAAATAATGATACCAATATTAAAAAGACTCTGTCATAAACTACTGGAGGAGGAAACACTTCCCAACTAATCCTGATATCAAAACCTGATATTATAAGAAAAGAAAAGTAGCATCCATCTCACTAGGAATAGACATAAAGACCCTTAAATATTGTTAGCAAATTGAATCTAGTAATACGTAAAAATGAGAATACATCACAAGTGAGCAAGGTTTATCTGAGGCTTAACATTAAAAAATCAATGTAATTTACCATATTAACAGAATAAAGGAGAAAATCATATGACCATCACAATAGATGCAGAAAAAGCTTTTGACTAAAACTCAATACCTTTTATTCATAAAAATAAAAACGCTTAGCAATTCTGGAATAGAAAAGAACTTCTCCCTTCTAATAAGAATATCTATGAGCCCTAACCGGTTTGACTCAGTGGATAGAGTGTTGACCTGTGGACTGGAGGGTCCCAGGTTTGATTCCGGTCAAGGGCATGTACCTTGGTTGCGGGCACATCCCCAGTAGGGGGTATGCAGGAGGTGGCTGATCGATGTTTCTCTCTCATCGATGTTTCTAACTCTCTATCCCTCTCCCTTCCTCTCTGCAAAAAATCAATAAAATATATTTTTTAAAAAAGAATATCTATGAAAATCCACAGCTAATACTTAAATATTAATTAATTGAATGTATCCCTTTAAGATAGGGAAAAGCCAGGGATATCCATTCCCATAACTTGTATTCAGCATTGTACTAGACCAGTGATGGCGAATCTATGACACGCGTGTCAGAGGTGACACGCGAACTCATTTTTTTGGTTGATTGTTCTTTGTTAAATGGCATTTAAATATGTAAAATAAATATCAAAAATATAAGTCTTTGTTTTACTATGGTTGCAAATATCAAAAAATTTCTATATGTGACATGGCACCAGAGTTTAGTTAGGGTTTTTCAAAATGCTGACACACCGAGCTCAAAAGGTTTGCCATCACTGTACTAGACGGTTCTAGCCACTGCAGTCAAGTAAGACATCAAGTTCAAAAAAGAAGTAAAATCCTTTTCTGTATTTACAGATGACATGATTGATTTTATAGAAAACCTGATGGAATCTATAAAACTACTGGAACTAAGCAAAGTTAGCAAATTCAAAATATGCAAATTTAACATAAAAATCAATTTGAAAATATTTACTAGAGCATCAAACATTATAAAATTCTTAGTCACCTGGGGGACCTTCACAACACAGAGCTCAAGCCTCTAGCTCTCAAAGATTGCCTTCTCCATTTGTGTGTTCTTTCTGGAATTGCAATGAATCAAGATACTTGACCCTCAAATTTTATATCTCTAATTTTTTTCTCTACTTGTTCAACTTCATGTTTTTCATCACTCCTCATTTTCATATATCAGGAAAGTGAGGCACAGAGAGCACAATGATGGTCCAGGTCATTAAGCTCCTCTGTGTTTTAGCTGCTACTTGAAAGCCGGCCATCTGACTCCAAAGCACACGATTTTAGCCACTGCACACTGCTCCCTCTTTTAGAAAATATTTTTGTAATACGTAATTTCATGTTTAATAAAGAAGTATATCTTTTTATTCATTATTAACTTTTTATTTAAATTCTTTATTGTTTAAAGTATTACATATAAGAAATATATCTTGTAAAGAAGAGAAACCACACAAAGATTTTACTGTGCATTCATAATCATCTACACTAATAAAAGAGAAACATGGTAATTGGCGTACGACCGCTACCCTTTTCATTGGCTAATCAGTGAGTATATGCAAATTAACTGTCAGCCAAGATGGCGGCCGGCAGCCAGGCACTGAAGTGAGCAGGGAGCTTGCTTGCTGCAG
>NW_005363836.1:95167-144438 GCF_000412655.1 Myotis brandtii
GGCGTCGGCAACATGACACTAGCAGCAGGCAGCAGTGGAGGTGCTGCTGGCCTGATGGGCCCTGATGAAAGTGGGACCGCGGCGGGATGGTAGAGCAGGTGCGCGGGCAGCGCCAGGCCAAGGCGGGTGCAAAGGGAGACCCCGGCCGGCAGCTGGCAGCTGCTAGGGACCCTACCCATGCACAAATTTTGTGCACTGGGCCTCTAGTGCTGTAATAAAATCAAGATCAGGTTTTATAGAACTCATAGTATAAAAGGTCCTCCAACTGGTTTTGATTTAGAACTGTGATAAACTTTATGCCCCAAAGGTTTTTTCAGTAAACAATTAAAATTAAGTCCAATGGAAAATGTTTTTTATCTTTTCCCAGATTGCTATGTTATATAGGGTGTCCCAAAATTCACGCAAGAAGTAATTTTGATAGAAAACACAAGTTTATAATTAAAAATTATAATTTTTTATTGATTCATAAAGTATACAGTATAGGGTTATGTATGGATTAGAACATCAGGTAAATGGCCTCCACGGCTTTGCTGGCACATATGCAAAGCCATGGTCTTCATTGGTCTTCATTGTCCCTGCTCTTGGGCCATAATTGGTACTTGGTAATGCTTATCAAATTTAAGGGATTGAAATCAAAGGGCAACAGATATTAGAATCTGATTCAATAAACCAAGTAAAATTAGGCTTTTATTTTTTGTTGTTGTTGTTAATGCTCACGCAAAATTCAAATCTTGCGTAAATTTTGGGACACCCTATATTAAGTTTCAGAACCAAATGGATAACTTGTAATAGTTTGTTATGAATAATGCATCACAGACATTCTAAGATTTTAGAAATTATTTTATTTATATGAATTATTAAAAAATAAACACAATAGCTAATTGGGCAACATACTTAGAATTAGGCTGATTGCTCTATTCCCTTTTTAACACAGAGAAATATGTATAATAAATGCCGTATGTTTTAAATTTCTTTATTGTAGCTATAAAAATAACTTAGAATTGCTATTAAAGTATGAGAGCCTCATAATTATTTTACTTTATTCTATTTTACATCCACTTAGAGGTGCTTTTAAAAAATTTGAGGGTCTGATGAGTATTTTTTGCATAGATTTCCACTTAAGTAATTGTTTTACATTTTTCTTCATCTTTTTTTGGAGTAAAGCAATAAAATACTAATTAAAATAAGCCAATCCATCATATTTCAAACAGTTATAATAACATGATAGCCGAAGCCGGTTTGGCTCAGTGGATGGAGCGTCGGCCTGCGGACTGAAGGGGCCCGGGTTCGATTCTGGTCAGGGGCATGTGCCTGGGTTGCGGGCACATCCCCAGTGGGAGATGTGCAGGAGGCAGCTGATCGATGTTTCTCTCTCATCGATGTTTCTGACTCTCTGTCTCTTTCCCTTCCTCTCTGTAAAAAATCAATAAAGTATACAACAATAAAAGCAACATGATAGATACATATCACTTAGAATAGCACTGACATAAAAACTAGATATTAGGGAATTATCCATACTTGTCTTCGTAATTTCTTGGCATAGTAAAAGTTAAATATTGACTGCCAACTTGAATGTCCATATTTCCTAACCTAGCTAGTAGTCCTCAATGCAGTCTCCTTAAGCATATCGCAAATTAGCTAGGAAGAACAAAGATTGAAACATGAGATAGAAATAAATGAACCAATTTTGTAAAGAGAGGGATCCTCATTGGCTGCTGGGTTGCCAAAAAGAAACTTGTATTGAAAAGCAGAAAGGTGGGTCTTTGTGCTCTCCTGCATGGCCCTCCCTGACTTCAGTACACAGTCCTTGCTCCCCACATTATCTAGTCTTCGGTTCTGAAAAAACTCTTTATTTTAAAAGCAGTGTTTCCCAATCCTGATGTCACTCATATATCTGCGGATGCTCTTTAAATGATTTGACACTATCAGAGTCTTTTTTGGTAATTGTGAAATGGGGCTTAATAAGAAAGAACTCATCATCTTGAATATTCAGTGGAGAAGAAGAACTCAGAAAATGATTTACTATGAAATATGAAAACATTTTTTAAATTGATTGGCCAATAGTGATTGAAGAGTTATGCCTGTAAGAATGGAAGAAGAAAGCTATAGGGTAGGATTTGGTTGCCTTGTATGACATATAAAATTTTATTGAATATCTGTAATATGGGGAACTGACAGTGAAAGGAGATAGTTATTATCTGTCTTTTACAACGTGTTTAGAAAATAATCTCTGACAAGCATATCATAAGATTGTAGACTGCATAAGGAAAATCTATCAATATTTTTCAAACATAATACTAAAGTCAGCGTGACTCTCCACTAATGAAACTCAAGGACAAAAAACAACAATAAAAGCATTATTTCCTTATTTATTTTGCAATTTTTTTCTTCAAGGCAAATTTTTTCCCTTTCACCTTACTATTAATTCTATTTATTCCTCATAAAAAGAGAGCAAATTTTTTTAAAAAAAATGCTTTGGGGTGGTCTGGGAAAAACTTTCTGATAAAAAGCTAAGCATTTTGTCATTTGTTAAATAGAAATACATTGTTTCATACATTTAGCCAGTACAGTAAGCACTCGTTTAACCTCATCTATAGGGTCTGCTACTTAAAGCAAAATGATGTAAAATCAATTTTACCAGAGGCTAATTGGTATAAACAAGAGTTAAGTTCCTATGGCATCTCATCAAACTTATAATGAAACAACATTGAATGAAACGTCGTTCAAGGACCTGCTGTATTTATTAAGCACCCACTTGTGGGTTGTCTGTGAAGTCTTTCATTCTGTGATCCATGCATGTGTGTGAGCTTTGTAGTCAAGTAGTATTCCTATCCATACCTTCTGAGTAAAATATAATATGCATTTTTTTATAATCAGAAAATTTTAATTCTTTCTTTTTAAATGTATTCTGAGTGCTTCAAATTTGCAGACACACTTTGGCAGAATTTGGGAGCATATTGCAAGCATCATTACTTAGGCATTGTCAAAAGCTTACCTAATTTACTGGCTATATTTTAGCACATTTTTCATCTGATTATAGCTGCCACAGACAGGAATGCTATCATCATATGAAAGTTACAGTGGTTATGACAAGTATAGATGTCAAGTCTAGGGTTATGGTCTGAGGCCTCCAGCTAACTCGTCCCCAAGACAGCCTGGCACATCTGGATTTATAAAGTATAAGTGATGAATGTCAACTTGTTCTAATTAGGTGACAGCCAGAGGTAGCACCTGAATATAACTAAGTTTTGGAATAAACTTAGTGACATAAATTATAACTTTTTAATATTTTTATTCATACTGTTCATATATAGTTTCAAATATGTGAGTCCATTTAAAGATAAAAATACTTTACAAAATTGCTTTCTGAGGCAAGTTTAACCTAATTTAAAAATTAGCTATGATACAGATTTAGGAAAAATAAGAAGAAAGCATTGAAGTTTGGGGGAAAAAGTAACTAACTTTCTTTGTAGTTGAGACCAATTTAAGCATCCTTTTGGTCATAATGAAATTTTGAAAATCCAATAATATCTGTCAATTCAAATATTATTTATTCTGCCTCACAACATCTAAAGTTATTTTGAAAGGCAGTAGCAGATAAAATTAACTGGGTAATTTATTTGAAAGTCAAAAGCACAGGAAAAGCGTAGACATAATACTAATAACTTTATATTTTATCTTAGAAATGCGATAAAAATATAAAATGTAGCAGCATAATAAACTTACTGAAAATATAAAAAAATGCCAAGTTTTAAACTTGTCACTGGTTTAGTTAGGTTTTTACTCACTTTCTCTTTTAGTGCATCTCCTTCATCATCTTACCAAGAAAAACTGTAAGTATACATTTTAAAGAACATTTTAGGTGAAATATAAAATGTAAACTGCTGATCTCTTTACCTTTTCTTTAAACCAATCCAGGTGAGAAAAGATATGTCTTAATTGTGATTATTCCAATTTAAGTTCCTAAAAGATACTTGCTTTCAAAAAAAGCTGTAATAAGAAGAAATAATAATCCTATTGAATCACATCTTATGCTGTGGAATATGTACCAAATAGTCCTTAAGATGCCTCCCTAACAGTGCACTTGTATAGTGATGCTAGGTGAAAAGCAAGGTTACCATTATTAATACAAAGAATCCAACTGTTCTGTTTTAAAAAGTCATTTCTGAACCTTTGCCCAATGTACTTCTTTTATGCATTATAGGTTCATTTTTTAAAAAGATGATAGCTGTGCCCAGACGGTGTGGCTCAGTGGTTAAGCATCAACCTATGAACCAGAAGGTCATGGTTCGATTCCAGGGCAGGCTGCACATCCAGGTTGCAGGCTCAGTCCCCAGAGAGGGTGTGTGTGTGTGCAGGAGGCAGCCAGTCTATGATTCTCTCTCATCATTGATGATTATCTCGCTCCCTCTCCTTTCCTCTCTGAAATCAATAATATATATATATATATTTTTAAATGATAGCTGCCATTACAAGAGAAGCTGCAAATATTGTACTTCTGCAAACAAGTGAGAGCAAGCAAGACAAATTAATAGTAAATATGGAACTTGCCTGCCATTTATTTACAATTAATAAGTGATAAATTGTTTTAATAACAAATGGGCTATACTTCTCAGAAATGAAATTAATAAAAATATGCATTTTGATGACAAATTATCAGAATTTCTCAAATTAGGTATGCTGGCCAGTATTTCCCTGTTGCCATTCATCACGATCAAGGTTTTCTACTAAGATGGCAGTACTCCATATTTCACAGCTAATTGGTCTCATCAAGCCAGTAAGCAAATGAATGAATCCCTGGAGCAAGTTAGGCACATTGAGAAAGCTATGGACTTGCTCACATTTCTGTAATAAATTTCTACTGGATAAATATTTAATGGAGTTAAGTAAAAGAATTTACAGACCTTATATGAATGCTTGAATACATTTATTATTAAAAGACATTTGTGTCAGTTTTGGATTACATTCAATTGTGAGTAATATAAATCCCTCAAGACAGACTTAAGCAAATATATGTTTTATTTTTCTACACTTTACTTCAGTACAAGTATCAGGCTGGTGAAATTCCCCTTGAAACCCAAGCTTCTTCTAGCTGTCTAGCTGGCCATATGGATTTTGTCCTGCTTATTGCCTGCATGTTGCACATGCCATCTGTACCATCACATTCATGTTACAATCAGGAAAAATAGAAAGGGCAAAGAAAGAGGCACAGAGAAGCCAACAGAGTCTATGACAGGCATTATATAGGCACAATCAATTTTAGTTTAAAAGAATTGTACAATCATCTTGGTCAACAGTGTGGGTTCTTTAGCCTGAATTCTTTTTTTTTTAATAACTGCCCTAGTTAAAACAGCACAAATACTCATCAAAACATGAATGTGAATGGACAAATCAATTTTGGAATATTTACATAATGAAAGTCTACTCAGCAATAAAAAATGGATTGACTACTTATATAGATGAATCTAAATCATTAGGCCAAGCTACAGGTTACTACTAATTACTAAAGGGTACTAAGTACATAAATTCTAGAGCCTACAAAGAAAATAGGTGTTGAAAATATATATTCATTAGTTGCCTAGGGATTAAGAGGGGTCAAGGGCAAACTGGGAAGAAATACATGAGGATTTTTTCTGAATTCTCTTTTAAAGAGCTTTCTCAGAAATCCCAGTGAATTTGGCTTACTGAACTTTAGCCTGGAGTGGGTCACATTGCCACCCTTAGATTCAAAGGAGTTTGGGAGACGGATGATTCTAATATTTAGAGACCTACTACTTCGAACAAATTTGAGGCTCTATTAGTAAAGAAGGGGAAAAAGAGTGTAAGGCATCTACTGGAATGCTTCTAAGAATTTGAAGCATACACAATACAACTAACCACCAAAGTAGAAACATTCTTTTTTTTTTTTTAACTGAAATAGATTTAATAAAGGATATTAGGTAGCTCAGGGGATAATTGGAAAGGCCAGAGAAATCTGCTCCATTTCTGAAAATTAAGTCTAGTAGAAACATTCTTAATTATTTCTCAAGTTTGAAATTTTGCCCTGAAACATTGCTCTAAGAAATTTTTAGTTCTTAAATTTGTTAGATGGTATATTAACTATCAAGTTGACCCAAAAGATTTTATAATAAACTGTGAAATAACATAAACAAAATGCATGTGTTTCAAGAATGTTAATAAGGTGTGATGAATTATCCTGCAAATAGAAAATATTATATAACATTTGTTATATGAGCTTACAGCACTAGGACTGATTAAGGCTGTTTGAAACAATGTGGTAGTTGAATTAATTCACATTATTTAAAATGCTAACTTTTTGTTGGTCAACTAATATATTTTCAGGTGACAGTCCCTCTAAAATAATGCATTGTGTTTTGAACTTCAGGTCTTATGTTTTCAAAATCTTATGCCAGCCAGTATTTGTTATTTAACATTCGTAAAATTGAGTGCCGATTGTTGCCAACCACTTTGGTTGACATTGAGGCTATAGTAGTGAATGTGGCTCAGTTACTACTCTCAGGAGTTAATAATTTGGTCTAGTGAATGCCAACAGTAACTTATGTATGGTTGCCAGGATCCACAATTCCAAAGGATCGATTCACATTATATTCTAAGTGAAAGATGCCACCCCAGGTTGTCATAATGAGAAGGCTCTGTGTTACCCATCTGTGTATTAGGCTAACTTTTCACTTTTCCAGCATAATTGGGAAATGAGATTTTTCTCAAGGGGAAAAAATGTTTCCTCATAATGTTGTTTGGAGTATTAAGTGGGATATCATATTGGTACAATACATTTTAGTTTTAGAAGAAAGGTGGTCCAATTCTCTTTGTCAAAAGTGTGGGCTCTAGAGCCAGAGGATCTGAATTCAAATTATGACTCCACAAACTTTCTAGAGCAAGGTATGTCTTCCTCTGTGAAATGCTGACTCTTAGGATTCTGAGAGGATTAATTGAATTATGTAATTCCTGTAATCATACATTCTCAATACATTTTAGTTATTAGCTTATCAATTGAAGCTGAGGTATTAAGCCTCAGCATCCATTTTCCTGAATGGTATTTGATGGACAAACTCCCTAACCATTTTATACACTTTTATCTGCCTTTCTTAATAAAATATCGTAGAAAATATAGTATATACAATTTAAATTTTTCCTCATATTTAAACATAATTATTACAAATATTGCTATGATACTACAGTAAAATTGCCTCACACTTAGTTTGCTCACTGAGCACCAAGTACTCCTGGAAGCATGTTACCTATAGAACCTCATTTGATTCTCAGAACAAAGTTTGCTGCTAGGAGATTTAGAGTTTTTTATTTCGTTGTTATTGGCTTCCTTGCATAATCTCAGCTATAATTCAGAATCTTGAGGCTTCTCAATAACTGAATATAAGATAAGTAAAATGATTATGTTTAGTACTTTGCAATGAACAATGTTAAGGTCACAGTAACATTCTAGGTCAATGTTTCTCATTTTTATTTTCCTTAATAGTTATCTCTCAATAGAAAGGGAAGCTATGATTCTGACCTATAAAGTTACCTCCACCCCTACCCCAACTTTAGCTATCTGATTTATCCCTTGTGGAAAGTATCACTCTTGGTGTTTGCAAAAATTATAATTGACCAGTGTAATACTTCATTAAAAAAATCCCTACTCACCACAACTTATTTACTATCAATATAAAATTCCAAAATTATGGAAGAGATTATTTAAGAGTTAAGCTTTTGTATTAAAACAGGACTCTAATTTTTTTTAATGTTGACCTACACCCAAACCATAGAGTTAGTCTTTCCCATCTCAATCCAAAGTGACAGAGGCAAGCTCAGCAAACAGTTTCTCATTTGGCAGTAGTCAGACCATAAAAATTTAGTTAATTAAAAAACCAATTAACCTTTAGCACAATAGGTTAATAGAAATAAAATCTGTATTCTTTTTTTTCTTAATCCTTACCTGAGGATATTGATTTTAGAGAGAGTGAAAGGGAGAGAGAAACATCAATATGAGAGAGAAACATTGATCAGTTGCCTTCCCCTATGTGCACCAACGGGGAACTGAACCCACAACCTTTTATTGTACCTGACAACCATGCTCCACCCAACTGAACCACACTGGTGAGGTCAAAATCTGTATTCTTTTGTTAGGGGTGTCATGACAAAATTCCACAGAATAGGTGGCATAAAGAACAGAAATTTGTTTTCTCACATTTCTGGAGGCAAGAAATCCAAGATCAAGATGATAATAGGTTTCATTTCTTCTGCAACTTCTCTTTTTGGTTTGCAGATACCCACCATTTCACTGTGGTTCTCACATGGTCTTTTCTCTGTGTATATGTCCTAGTATCTCTTCATATGTCCAGATTTCCTCTTCTTATAAGGACACCAGTTAGATTGAAGTAAGGCCTATCCTAACAGCTTGATTTAACTTAATCATATCTTCAAACACCCTCTCTTCAAATACAGTCACATTCTGAGGTAGTAAGGGTGAAGGCTTTAACACATGAGTTGGTAGGGGGGACACAATTCAGTCCATAACACAATCTATTTAGAGATCACTTTTCTTTCATATATATTTTTATGTTGTAGTAATACATCATGGTTTTCTGATCAAGAACCTTATTATTTTAACAAGCACAGAGGACAACTTATTTAAGTATAAAGTCTAGCAAAAACTTAGTTTTAGTGATGAGAGCTAGTTCAGATTAGATCACAAATAGACATATGGTATCTTATTAATGCTTATGTTTACTTAATTTTTTAAATATTTTTCCCAATGCCTATTTATGTAATGCTAGCCACTGTAGAAGAAAATGCCATTCTAGGTAAAAAATTTAGGAATTGTGCCATTCAATGCTAGCAAACATAGATTTTACTCAATACTAGCAAAATAACCGATGATTGATTATTTCCAGAGACTCCTGTGTAAAATAGTATTGCTAAAAGAATGAGAAAATAAATATTTGTATAAAGGGAAGTACATTCATGAAATGTTGTTTAATCTGTTGTTATTTTTATCTTCTGACTTTTCTACTGGAATTGACCTGGATTTAAAAAGAAAATCAATTTTTCTCTCCTACATCTTTAAATAGATTTTGTTAAGACTATTCATTGTGTATATTGGTTATTGGTATTTGTTTGGTTCAGTATTCATTGCTGCATATTATAGTGCTTATCATAATAGTGCTACCAGGCAGATAGCTCTCAAAATCAAATTTTCCCTGAGCGAGGGTATCAGCAACCTTCAGTTTACCAAGTTGGTCAAGAATGCCATGTTTTCCCAAAATATCTTTCCCAAGATCATGAAATTCAGTGCTCTCCAGATATTGGAATTTTATAGAGCAATGATATTTTAATTGGGACATTTTATTAGACTAATAATAATAAACTTACCATTTAGAATCAATACCATTTTATGAGAAAGAACATTTTAATGCCAAAAAGATTGCTTAATGCAAACCTCAAAACATTGCTTATTGCTCTCATTTCCCTACTGAGAATTTTATCGTCCACAGTTCAAAATGTGGGAACCACTGATCTGGAAAACAGAACAGAGGGTAAGAAAGGCAGTAAATGTCAAGAGAACTAATTAAAGACCTGTGCATAGAATAGTGCATCCCTTTTCAACATGCAAGTGATGTTCTAATTAAAACATCAAAGCGATTGTTGCTGTGTAACATTTGAAAAAAATGGCACTAGGCTTACTCAGTATATAGTAATAGATACATGAAAAAGGGCCTTCTTTTTAAAAAATTGTGATATTATCCACTTGTAGTTCTGGTTTCCTGACAAGATTCTCCAGGATATTTAACATATCTTATAGTGCAAACATTTCTCTCAGTATAGAAAGTAGACTTTCAAGGTTTTTTTGAGTTAAACAGAAAGTTTAGATCCTAAAGATTGATTAGTGCTGATAAATGTCTATATTAATGCTCGTAGAGATAAATTATTTTTAGTGACAATATAATGTAAAGGGTCAAGAAATAACTACCATATTCCTTTACTACACTATAGTTATTTTTAAAAAAAGGAAGGACAGGAAAAGAAAGAAAAGGAAAATAGAAAATATAACTTTTCAACTAGAAGCAACATAATAGTTATTGATTATGGTAAAAAAAAAATTCATAGTCAATCACAGACCCAAAATTAGAAACTTGCATTGTAAGTCTTATGCATTTGGGAGAGATCCTGGTTACTGACCCAAATTCACACTGACCTAATTTCTCACCAGTATTTGTATGTGTCTAATAGCGATAAGTATTCCTGACATTTTATACTCTGTGATTAATCTGAAAGAGCAAAACATAATACTATTTTTAAAAGTATAAATACTCATCAAGAATATTATAATTACTTGTTTAAAACAGTTTATTGGGATCTTAATGGCTCTATATTTTGAATTGATTTTATGTATAGAATTAGCAGTGCTTCAAGATATTTCTTTTTTTTATTTTATTTTTTATTTTTATTTTTTACCCCCCTCCCTCCTGCCCCCCAACCATCCCTGGTCTTCCCACTGCAGTTTGACAATCAGTTTGAGGCAGCTCTGCCTCTGTATCTATTATTGTTCAAAAGTTTGTAATGGTCTTTATTATCCATGAATGAGTGAGATCATGTGGTATTTTTCCTTCATTGACTGGCTTATTTCACTTAGCATAATGCTCTCCAGTTCCATCCATGCCGTTGCAAATGGTAAGAGTTCCTTCTTTTTTACAGCAGCATAGTATTCCATCGTGTAGATGTACCACAGTTTTCTAATCCATTCATCTACTGATGGGCACTTAGGCTGTTTCCAAATCTTAGCTATGGTGAATTGTGCTGCTATGAACATAGGGGTGCATAGATCCTTTCTGATTGGTGTTTCTGGTTTCTTGGGATATATTCCTAGAAGTGGGATCACAGGGTCAAATGGGAGTTCCATTTCCAGCTTTTTGAGGAAACTCCATACTGTCTTCCATAGTGGCTGCACCAGTCTGCATTCCCACCAGCAGTGCACAAGTGTTCCTTTTTCTCCACATCCTCTCCAGCACTTGTCGTTTGTTGATTTGTTGATGATAGCCATTCTGACAGGTGTGAGATGGTACCTCATTGTTGTTTTGATTTGCATCTCTCGGATGATTAGTGACTTTGAGCATGTTTTCATATGTCTCTTGGCTTTCTGAATGTCCTCTTTTGAAAGGTGTCTATTTAGATCCTTTGCCCATTTTTTGATTGGATTGTTTATCTTCTTTTTGTTAAGTTGTATGAGTTCCCTATAAATTTTGGAGATTAGGCCCTTATCAGATATGACGTTGGCAAATATGTTTTCCCACGCAGTGGGTTTTCTTGTTGTTTTGTTGATGGTTTCTTTTGCTGTGCAGAAGCTTTTTATTTTGATGTAGTCCCATTTGTTCATTTTCTCTTTAGTTTCAACTGCCCTAGGAGCTGTATCAGTGAAGAAATTGCTTCGGCATATGTCTGAGATTTTGTTGCCTTTGGATTCTTCTAGAATTTTTATGGTTTCCTGTCGTACATTTAAGTCCTTTATCCATTTTGAGTTTATTCTTGTGTATGGTGTAAGTTGGTGGTCTAGTTTCATTTTCTTGCATATATCTGTCCAATTTTCCCAACACCACTTATTGAAGAGACTATCTTGGCTCCATTGAATGTTCTTTCCTCCTTTGTCAAATATTAATTGAGCATATTGGTTTGGGCCAATTTCTGGGTTCTCTATTCTATTCCATTGATCTATATGCCTGTTCTTGTGCCAGTACCAGGCAGTTTTGAGAACAGTGGCTTTGTAATACATCTTGATATCTGGTATTGAGATCCCACCTATTTTCTTCTTTCTCAGGATTGCTGCAGCTATTCGGGGTCTTTTTTTATTCCAGATGAATTTTTGGAGAGTTCGTTCTAGATCTGTGAAGTATGCCGTTGGTATTTTAATGGGAAGTGCGTTGAATTTATAGATTGCTTTGGGTAGTATGGACATTTTAATGATGTTGATTCTACCAATCCATGAACACGGTATGTTCTTCCATCTGTTTATGTCTTCCTCTATCTCTTTTTTCAACGTCCTGTAGTTTTCTGAGTAGAGGTCTTTTACCTCTTTAGTTAAGTTTATTCCTAGGTATCTTAATTTTTTTGGTGCGATGGTAAATGGGATTGTTTTTATAATCTCTCTTTCTGAAAGTTCACTATTGGTGTATAGAAATGCCTCAGATTTCTTGGGGTTAATTTTGTATCCTGCTACATTGCCAAATTCATGTATTAAGTCTAGTAGCTTTTTGATGGAGTCTCTAGGGTTTTGTATGTATAATATCATGTCATCTGCAAATAAGGACAGTTTTACTTCCTCTTTTCCAATTTGGATGCCTTTTATTTCTTCTTCTTGCCTAATTGCAATGGCTAATACTTCCAGTACTATGTTGAACAGGAGTGGTGAGAGTGGGCATCCCTGTCTTGTTCCTGTTCTTAGGGGAAATGGTGTTAGTTTTTGTCCATTGAGTATGATGTTGGCTGTGGGCCTGTCATATATGGCTTTTATTATGTTGAGGTATGATCCTTCTACTCCCACCTTGCTGAGAGTTTTTATCAAAAATGGGTGTTGGATTTTGTCAAATGCTTTTTCTGCATCAATTGATATGACCATGTGGTTTTTTTCTTTCAATTTGTTTATGTGATGTATCACGTTTATTGATTTGCGGATATTGTACCATCCTTGCATCCCTGGAATAAATCCTACTTGGTCATGGTGTATGATCTTTCTGATGTACTGCTGGATCCGATTTGCTAAGATTTTGTTGAGGATTTTGGCATCTATGTTCATGAGGGATATTGGCCTGTAATTCTCTTTCATTGTGTTGTCTTTACCTGGTTTTGGTATTAGGGTGATGCTGGCTTCATAGAATGAGCTTGGAAGTGTTCCTTCCTCTTGAATTTTTTGTAGTAGTCTGAGGAGGATAGGTTTTAGTTCTTCCTTGAAGATATTTCTTTTAGGTAGAATTACTTCAGAATAACATGTAGAACTAAGTAATTCCTATTAGCTTGTTTTAATCCCTTCTAAAGTATATCATCATTATAATTAACTTTGTTTTTTTGTGTGTTTTTTTTAATATAACTTCTATTAATATCAGCATGGAGTACTAAATACCTTGAAAGTACCTTCCCATAAAAAACCCCACAAAAAAACCTAAATAATGTGGATAAAATATGAATTATATTTCTATAAACAAATTGCTGAGTTGGCTAGAAAATTAGAAAGTAGCCAAAAGCTAAATAAAAGAGAAAATCCTGGAAAGTGGTAAGAATTGAAATTAGATCTTACCCTAAGGGCATCTGCTAAACTGTAGGAATCCTGAGCTTCTGTGTCAGTGACTGGAAATGCTCAGCCAGTCAGGGCATAATGCTTAGATATTCTCTGGAGTAGGTACACTCCAATATGGACCTCAAAGATAAAATTTTCAAGTAGGGGAGGGTGGGGGTAAGGGGAAGAGATCAATGAAGGGACTTGTATGCATGCATATAAGCCAAACCAATGGATACGGACAACAGGGGGATAAGAGCATGAATGGGGAGGGTGGGAGCTGGGGGTTAATGGGGGGATGAGGACACATTTGTAATACCTTAACCAATAAAGAAATTAAAGATTAAAAAAATTTTCAAGGAAAATGAGCTCATTGAGTTAAATCACAAAACACACAAAGGAACCAGAAACCATCAGAAGCCTGGCACTGTAAATCAAGGGTCAGCAGAAACAAGATCCAGAAGAATCATACTACAAACTCTTCAGATATTGGAATTTTCTTAAATGTCTGTGTTTCAAGAAGTAAGGAATTAAAATGTGAGAAAAGAACAGGAATCTATATATATATATATCCAGGTGGATTTATAATATCATACCTGATGCCAGTCAAGAAACTTGTTTGCTGCAAGACATACAGGTTAGTGTGCCAGCACACAGAGCAGAGTAGAGAAGGGAGGATTCGGAGGGCAAAAAGAGACTTCTCAGCATAAGAGGTTAAGAGATGTTGAG
This sequence comes from Myotis brandtii, assembly GCF_000412655.1. NCBI lineage: Eukaryota > Metazoa > Chordata > Mammalia > Chiroptera > Vespertilionidae > Myotis > Myotis brandtii. Next base: position 109,179 of record NW_005363836.1, read on the forward strand.
GATAGAGTGCAAAGGCTTAAGTTACATGTAAATGTACTTTTAAAAAGAAAACAAACTAACAAGGACGAACAAATATTCAAAGATGAAATGTATTATCTTTTAGAATTGCTGAAAGACAATACACCTCAGATAAAAAAAGCAAACCCAATATAAAAAGAAATTCACAAATAGATAGTATCATAGTGAAACTGAAAAACACCAGAGATGACAAAAAAGATCATAAAGTCAACTAGACAGAAAAGTAAGATTATCTACCAAAGGAGAGCAGTTTAAGTGATAACTGATTTCTCAACAGCAACAAGGGAGTTGCAAGTTGGAAATAACACCTTCAATGAGCTATGGGGAGGGGAGGTATCTGTCCACATTTGATTCTCATCTTTCAAAGCTATCTCTCAAGAAGGGTTGCAAAATATAGACATTTTCAGATGAACAACTGAGAGGTTTTTTTGGTTTGGTTTGGTTTTTGTTAATCCTCACCTAAGGATATTTGTCCATTGAGCTTTTAGAGCAGCGGTTCTTAACCTGTGGGTCGCGACCCCTTTGGGGGTCGAATGACCCTTTCACAGGGATCGCCTAAGACCATCGGAAAACACATATATAATTACATATTGTTTTTGTGATTAATCACTATGCTTTAATTATGTTCAATTTGTAACAATGAAAATACATCCTGCATATCAGATATTTACATTACGATTCATAACAGTAACAAAATTACAGTTATGAAGTAGCAACGAAAATAATGTTATGGTTGGGGGTCACCACAACATGAGGAACTGTATTAAAGGGTCGCAGCATTAGGAAGGTTGAGAACCACTGTTTTAGAGAGAGTGGAAGAGAGAGGGAAAGACAGATAGAAACATCTATGTGAGAGAAACACATTGACTGGTTGCCTCCTGCATGCGTCCTGACCAGGGTCTGGGCCAGAGAGGAGCCTGCAACCAAAGTACGTGCCCTTGGCCGGAATCAAACCCAGGACCCTTTGGTCCACTAACCAAAACTCTATCCACTGAGAGATTTAAAATCTCCTGACTTAACTTTAAAGACAATTTCAAAGGATGAACTTCAGGAAGAAGGAAAGTGATCAAAGGTAAAAGGTCTGAGATGCAATAAAGAATAGTAAGCAAGTATTAAATAGGTAAATTATATCTAAACATAGAAATCATAATTTCCAAAGGAGAAGTCAAAAGGTAGAATGAAAACAGGAAAAAACAACACCTCAATTCAAAAGAAGGGAAGAGAAGAAAAGTAGAAACTCTATAAATAGTGCAAAATAAAATTATATAAATTATTCCAAAGTATTATCAGTAAAGTCAGATGAAAACAAATACAATGTTCTGACTAAAATCTGGAAAATATGTTGATTTTAAAAATATAGTAATATTTTATTTCTAAGAGACTACCTTAAATATAATGACCCTTCCCAAAAAATTAATTCAAAGTATGGAAAATGACATCCCAACCAATTGCTATACAAGAGAGCAGAAACTATACTATCAAATAAACAGATTTTAAGTCAAACAGCTTTATTAGATCTTATCATCACTACCTAGTCAGTACACTACATAATAAAAGGTTCAATTCATCAGGATGTTATAAATTCTACATATGCAATAATATAGCCTCAGGTTACAGACAGTAAAATATGGTACAACTATCAGCAGAAAAGAGAAAATTCCCCATCATATGAGGGAAGTATTCACATTTCTCTCACTAGTCCTATATAATAAAAGAGTAATATGCAAATTGACAGAATGGCAGGACGACCGGGATGCCCATGGGCCCTCACCACCGCTGGCCCCACCCCCCAGTGGTCACCCCCACCCAGATCAGGGGTGGGGCCAGCTGGAAAACTGCCCACGGCCCCTCACCCCAGCCAGCCTGCCTCCTGATGGCCCCCATCCGGGTGGGCCAGCTGGACCCCACCAGTGCACGAATTCGTGCACCAGGCCTCTAGTTAATAGATAAATAGAAACAAAAATCACCAACACTTGGATAATGTACATTCTTTTCAAAACTCATGTGGACTTTTACAGTTAATTAACAATCCTGCAGATAAGTAGATTGAAAATCATGGTAAAAGTTGGTAAATACTAGGGTAAAGGAAAATATAAATAAGATATTTTCTAAAAGATATTGTCTAAAAAAAGGATAAGAAGGATCAGGAGTGTTAGTACAGGAGTGAAATTTGGGGAGAGCTGTTCAAAGTGCAGTGTTAAATGTGGTGGTCAGGAAAGGCCATTGAAATAGTAACATTTGAATGAAAACTAAGGTGAAGGCATTCCAGAGAGAGGACACTGCTGGAGTAAAGGCCCGAGGCAGGAGCCAGCTGTTTATGTTTGAGTGGACTGATGAAGACAGAAAGAAAAGGTTAGGAGGAGATGTTACAGGTAGCAGAACACTAAGGGTCTCGTAGGCCAGGTCAGGACTGTGGCATTTGCTCTGAGTAAAAGGGAATGTCCTCAGAGTGCTGGGAGCAGTGCAGTGACTCCATCTGACTCATGATTTTAAAAGACCTCCCTCGCTGCTGAATTGAGAATAGACCAGAGGAAACAAGATTGTAACACAGAAGCAGTGAATGCATGCTCTAACATTCTTTTAATGGATAACACATTTACTTAATCACGAAAGAAGCCAAAAGGAGATAAAGAAAAGGAAAGAAAGTAAAGGAAACCTGTTTGGCTGTGTAGTGGGAAAGAAAAGAGGAAGAAATGCCAGGTGAGGAGTAAATTGCTATGTAACTTGTGTTGTGATCCCTTCTTATGAACCCATGCATTTTTAGAAAGTGCAAACAGGTATTTTAAATGTTCCTAGAATTAGCACGTAATTATGTGTTGTTCATTTGAGTAGTTACAGGTCTTTGGGTACTCACTCAGTCTCAAATAGGAACTTAATTGGGTTTTTCCTGAAACCCATCTTCCTAAATAGATGTTTACTTGGCTTCTTACTTTGGTAAAAGATACAGGATGTTCCATATTTCTCTCAGTACACAAAGAAGAACATTGAAAGTATTTATGCTTTAACACATCCTAGAAAGTATAAATATTCTAATTTTTCTCGCATCAATAAGATTCATTGCCATCAAACAGAAGTCACCTGATTAATCATAACACTAAATATTTCAAACAAAATACTGAGTGTCTTCTCTGCCTCACACCATATACCACAACTCTAAAAAATGTACGGGAAGAACAGTGTCCTAACATTCACAAATCGGAAGTCTTAGTTTTGTGACTGAGAAGCATTGGCTTGTGGGTGGGAACCACAGCTGAGACTCATCAGGGATAGGAGGCAGAAGGAGAACAGGCTGAAGGCAGCAGAACTCTAGGTAAGAACTTGGTCTTCATGTCCAGATGATAAAGACTATGATGCCATTTATCTTGTACATTGCCGTATGTGTTTACATATGGACGCACATTTTTGGGGGGGTTTAAAATATATTTTTTATTGTTGATAGTATTACAGATATCTTCCTTTCCCCTCCCATTATTCCCCTCCTCCCCGCCCCCCACCCCCCCCCGCCTGTTCCATGCCTTCATGCTTCGGGTCTTATTTTGTTGGTCAATTCATTTTGTTCATTAGATTCCACAAATAAGTGAGATCATGTGATAATTGGATGCACATTTTGGAAAGAATAATATTTTTTCATATTTGCCAACTCTACTACCCATTTTTTGAGAAAACAATACACGTCTTTCTTGCCAAATAATTTCAATCCTTCCATACACTTTTTTCCCCTGCATCTACACAACTACTTGATATGATAGTAGTCGCTTCTCTGAGACTTAAGAAAGCTCCAAGTGCAAATGGAATAATCTGGAATTGAGCGAAGCAGTTGCCTCATTTAGGCAGCTGTGCCCGGTGAGAAGATCGGGAGGAATCAGAAAATCCAGCAACTCACTCTGCTGCTGACCTGGGGCAAGTGAGTCTCAGTTTCTTCATCTGTAAAATACTAAACCCACAGGTTCTTTATGAGGCATAAGTAATACATATATGGATGTTGTATAACCATAGATAACATCAGAGCTATACCGGGCATACTTTATCTCTAACATCATTCAGTCAATCCCTTAAAAATGATTAATTTCTGCGGTGTTTTATGAATTGTGCTATATCCTTCAGGATGATGTAACTTCTGTCCTCCAGGGTTTTTGGTGTGGGCTGGGGTGATAGATGTATGTGTAGGACCCTGCAATAGGACAGAGGGACAGCAGATAACTGGGTAGGTAGGTGAAATTATAGAAGATTTTCCAGAGCAGAGATCGTTCTGTATTCTGGTGGCATCAGACTTCTCACTTCATAAATGTTGACTGAAAACCTTGAAACCCAAATGTTGACATGAGTGTTTTCCTCTTCCTTTAAAGTTAAAGTGGGTGGAGGAAGGAAAGAGGAAATAAAGAAAAGTAATCAAACCTATTCCATAAATGTATTAAATAAATGTATTAAGTTCTAGATGACAGGTAATTACATTGCATTTCTATATTTCACCTTATTCAAAATATAAATTAAAAATAGTTTTAATATGCTATTAAATTTTATAAGGATAGATAGATAGTTCAGGTGAAATCTTTTATCACAACTTGTGTGGAAGTAATCTTATTAAAGCACCTAGCATTTTTTCTGTGTTTTTTAGTATCAGTTTTATCTTTGCATAATTGTGTAGATTCAACATTAGGACTTTTTCAAGTATTCTCACCATTTTTAAACTGCTGTATTTCTTCTACATTGCCCATTCTGTTATTGCTTTTGAGAGTATTTTGGGTGTTATTAATTTCTTATTAAGCCTTCTTTACATTTTTTGTCATCCTGCGATTATTATTCACTTTTGTAGGCAAGTGTTTCTATAAATTTATCCACTTAATTTACATAGTTGTAAGAGAGTTATTTTTCTGAATAACTCTGAATTTTAGTTAACTTAATTGATTGTCTTTTAGTGATTTCGGTAATAAACACATTCCTAAATCTTGCATGTAACTCAGTTATTTCTGGAAGGACCTTCACTAAGGGGAGCTTGCTATTTCTTATATTGATTCAATTAGTTAATAAAATACCTTCCTAAAGATAACAGACTTCTGATACAGCATTACTGTGTTTGGGGGGGTAAAAAAACCCCACCAAATATGTTTTTTATTGATTTCAGAGAGGAAGGGAGAGGGAGAGAGAGATAGAAACATCAGTGACGAGAGAGAATCATTGATTGGCTGCCTCCTGCACACCTGCTACTGGGGATCAAGCCTGAAACCCAAGCATGTGCCCTGACTTGGAATCGAACCGTGACCTCCTGATTCATGGGTCGACTCTCAACCACTGAGCCACATAAATAAGAAATAATTCAATTTAAAAACTAGAATTTTGTGAATAGTGTGCTTCCTGAATTTATGAGGAGCTTGACTGTTTCCCAATTGCTACACATGCTCTTCTCATTGATTTTATAGACTTTTTGTACAGTAATTGTTTGTTACAATCTTACAGAGTAAGTTATACACCATTATAAATGAGCACAGGTACCTCAGTGAAGAAACTGTTCTAATTTCCGGATTTTTCTACTTTCTTAATGCTCCTTCTTAAATCTCAGAAAAGGGACTACTATCATTTAGAGATTCTAGATTTTCAAAAAATCCATAATGATATGCATCTACTTTGAATTATATTTCTTTGGAGAAAGGTTAAAACAATATGCTATTGTGTTTATCATTCCCTAAAAGTGTGACATGGCATTGTAAAAACAAGTTTTTCCTCTCTCACATGATTGATGATTCTTATATTTTTTGGTAAATCATCATTACCCTAAAAAATCAGGCACCTGACTTTCTCCAAGCTCAACAGTATACCATCTATCTTTCTTTCTGTTAAACATTTCACTCCCCTTTTAAGCAGCTTAAGTATAGTTGAGAAGTGATTTCTTTTCACAATAATCTTGCTGTTTAACTTCAGCTTGTCCTTATTAACTATCAACTCAACATATTTGGCTGAAATAAATGGGTATTGATTATTTTTGTACTGTCATTTGCAGTTCAAATTGGTCTTTATAAACAGTTGAGATTCTTCTTAATAGCTATTATATGCTTAATATGTATGCATAGTTCTAGTCTGGGGTTAGGTTCACTGTGCTGAATTCAGGCTCAACTTCGCTTAAAATAAAAAAAATAAAAAAAAAACAGCTCAGTAATAAAGCAAGAGCATTTCCACTGCTTCTTCAACTCTTTTATTCTGAAATTCGGGGGTCGGGGGTTGGGAGTGTACTGGGAGGTCACATGGCTTTATAACTTTGTGAGGATGGATAACTCTTTTTTTTTTTTTTTTTTGAATGCTAAGCCAAAGAAGGAATTCTGAAATTCGGGGGTCGGGGGTTGGGAGTGTACCGGGAGGTCACATGGCTTTATAACTTTGTGAGGATGGATGGTCACAGCATGTTGCCCCTTATTCTTCCCTTTTTCTGGGCAAGACAGACTATTAATCATCATTTCCAAAATGATACAGCAATCTTATTCTTTCTTTTTTCATATGCATGCTTAAGCACACTTTCATTTTTTTAATCCTTGGTGCTTTTATTTTAGTTTGTCATGAATTATTTCTGTTGAGTTTTAAGATCTACCGGAGTATAAGTCAAAGTGACAATAATTGATATTCAATATTTGAAGATTTCTTGACCGTCTGTGACTCACATGGTAAGAATCCTACTCTATGAGACATCATAAAGACTAAAAAACAGACAATGATATCTATGCAGAGTAGCATTGTGAAATGAAGGTTGGAATGTGGGAGTCAAAGTTCAGGTTCTTACTCCGGTTTTCCTGTGTTACTTTGCACATGTCACTTAATTGTCAGACTTCCTGTTGTCTCATCTATAAACAGTGATGAACTAATACCTATTTCAGGATTGTCAACTGTGCTTTATGATATCAAAGCCTTCAAATGGATTAGAATCTATGTGAGTAAAGACACAAACATTGAAATGGAGACTAATATGAGCTGGAAAATCACTGGTTACTCTTCCACACATTTAGTAGATGTAATAAGGAAGATTCAGAAGGTAAGCATTGAGTGTATGTACAAACATTGAAATGGAGACTAATAGGAAAATCACTGGTTACTCTTCCAAACATTTAGTAGATATAATAAGGAAGATTCAGAAGGTAAGCATTGAGTGTATGTGAAGTGGTTGGATTTGTTTCTGAGCGGAATTAGGACTTAGAAAATTGGTCTCCAAGGATAGGTATAATTTGTAATATAAATATAGAATCTTCTAAATGTTCCCACCAGAAAAGAGCAGAATTCTGTCATTCATTAATTTATTCATTCATTCATTAAATATTTATGACTATAGTCTATGTACTGTACTTTGTTAAGGGAAAAGATGGAAGATGAAGTGGCTATAAAAAGAAAAAAAAATGCTTGACTTTTGTCAGATGGTATATGTTTTAATCTTTGGACTCTGACAAATGAAAAGGTAGTACCCTCTTTACCACAGACTAATAGGGTGAATTTTAAGATTATAGTCAACATTCTATGGCTTTGTACTTTAACAGAAATGCTCCTGTACATTCATTGTCAAATTTGAGGGCAACAAATGCTACCATTTTTTATTCTATATATTACTAAGCTTCTTAGTCATATTGACTGCCATTTTAAATATAAGGGATTGTGTTTATTTATAGGCATGCAGTTTATTGTGTCCAATTTTGCTTATCATCAAGTTAAATAAAAGCTCAAGAAGTGCCAATCTCATTTTTTTAAAATTGTCTGCATTTGTTCAAGATTATTCAATTAAATATTATCAAAACACAATTAAAATTTTTACTTTTCTAGAAACTAATAAGTCAAGGATATTTACTCTTTGTAATTTATCTTATATTCACTTTACTGAATAAAAATCCTTAAGAAGTCTTAAGGAGCTTACAGGACACAAAGCAGAAGGGCTTGCAAATACTCACTCATTGCTGGTATACAGACCTTCATTTAGAGCAGTGGTTCTCAACCTTCTGGCCCTTTAAATACAGTTCCTTATGTTTTGACCCAACCATAAAATTATTTTCGTTGCTTCTTCATAACTATAATGTTGCTACTCTTATGAATCGTAATGTAAATATCTGATATGCAGGATGGTCTTAGGCGACCCCTGTGAAAGGGTCGTTCAACTACCAAAGGGGTCTCGACCCACAGGTTGAGAACCGCTGATTTAGAGGCTTATCTAAATTACACAATTTATCTAATAAATCCATTTAAGCACTATATATTTTTAGTTTGGGATGTGCTCACAAAGCAGCAAATATAATAATCTCAATGAAAGGGAGGAAAAATAGCTTCAGTGTCTTTGTTGACTTAAAAACCTTGATGTCATGATTGAATCACTTTCCTTTGTTATAATCCTTGTCTACTAGTAGGGGCACCTGGTCCTCATAGAGTTGTCTCACACAGAAGAGAGCAGCTCCCAAATGAACTCCTCTCACCTTTCCCCTTCAATCCCCTAGGCCCTGCAGCAAAGGGAATCTGGGGTTGACCTGCCTTCTGATAACTGGTCACCCTTGATGGCTGGTGGAGAGAGCAATGGTGAGAGGCTGCTGTTGAGTGCAAGGTGATGGTCTCCTAGGAAAGTGTTAGGAGGTGCCAGTGAATGGCTGAAGGAAAGCACACAAGTCAGGGGTAACAGAAGGACAACATTGTTTGGACGGGCACTCACTAGTTTGACTACTTGGCTCACACCCAGTGGTCACAGGAACATACATTTGCCCTTGGGGCAGGATTAGGGAGATTAATTCATTCAAACAAGAAATACTTCTTGAATGCCAAACACTGTGCTAAGCTCCTGCAATAGAGTGGAGAGTAAAACTGACACTGTCCCTGTCTTCATGAAGCTTACAGTGCAGGAGGAAGGCAGACGTTAAGCAGAAATTCCAGAAGACTAACATATAATTAAAATTTGTTATAAGTGCTATGATGGAAAACTACAGGCTGTGGAGTTGAACCATATTTGGAGACCTAATTGGACAAAGGGGTCAAAGTGATGATTAGCAGTTATTCAGATCAAATAGATTATTCGAGACAAAGAAAGCAGTATATGTCGAGGCCCTAGATAGGAAGGAGTTTCAAGTGAGTATTCAAGGCACTTAGATGTGCTAGGAGAGCTTCATAGTTAAAAACCATGGTTGCATGAAAAAGTGTGTTTCTGCAAGAAGTCTCTTAGGAAGTTACTGTGAGCTAGTTCTACGGTGAGGAGTTAAGTTCACTTGTCTGCAAAGACCTTCATGTGGACCACTTTTCCAAGACTTTAGTTCCCTGCTCTTATTGACTTGAATTCAGAAACCTCCAGTGGAAATTTGTATTTTCCTCAGTCATGTCCTGAATAGGGGCTCCTGGATATGCTGTGCTGTCTACTACAGTAGCCAAAAGTGGCTATTAAAATTTAAATAAATTACAATTCAATAACATTTCAAACTCACAATTCCAGTTCCTTAGTCCTTCTAGCCACATTTCAAGTCCTCAATAACTGAAAGTGGCTAGTAGCTATGCTATTGGACAGCACAGATATTAAACATTTACATCATTGCAGAAAGTTCTATTGTACAGCTCACATGGTAGTCAATATCATGGGCTCTCAAGTCAGACAGTTCTGGATTAAAATCCTGATTGTTGCATTTACTTGCTATATGGTCCTAACCAAGTTACTTAACATCTATGAGACTCAGGTTAACCCTGAATATAATAAGAATGGAATAGATAATATCTATATATATATAAAGGGCTAAGTGACCAACCATATCTCCATTGGACCGTCTGACCATCTGACCAACCAACCGGCAGGTGCATATGATGCTCACTGGCAATTAAAAAATAAATGTTGACTCGTGCATGTGTGAAACATATAAAGCTCTTGCTGGCACCTTTTGCACTCATGTTTTAATTTTATAATACTATATTATATACTATTTTGACATGAAATTTTTTGCAGTAACATAATTACCGTACGAATCTTTCTTCTAATGAATTTCCCTTCAATGTGCACAAATCCATGCACTGGGACACTAGTATATATATAAAGAATGTAGCATAGCAGCTGGCACATAATAGACATTTTAGAAATACTACTTATATCTGATATGTCTATTCTTTTAATCCAACTCCCTATCTCTTAGTGACTCTGTCATTCTCTATCTTCCTTCTCCATCTAGTATAAATCCATTTCAACCATATTTTCACCTAAGCTTTATTTTCTTTATTCATCCTCAACCCAATCCATAATTCTACATCAATCCAACTTGTTCTCTTATCCCACTGTCTACCAAACCTTACTGAAGGAAAGTATTTCATTGTTGAGATTATCAACCTTCTAAATGGGCAGCCTTCAGGTTCATCTGGTTGACCTCCAGACAATTTGGCAAGCCTTTAACTATTATACCATTATGGCTACTCTTTTCATTTTTTATAATACCTGTTCTAACTGCAGTCTCCAACCCAGATTCTCACCTCATCTCTGTATCAGCATATGACTATCTCCTGGAATGTATTCATTGAACTTCCCTCTCCTATATCTGCAAGTGTATATGCTTTATTTACGTGGGTTCCAAATGTCAGTGTAAGGCTATATTAGACACACTTGATTAATGTTAAAAAATACATCTACCTTGACCTGATCCCAAACTCCTGAATGAAAATCTTTAGTGTTGGAAATGGTGGAATCTGTATTTGTTTAAAGCCCCTCAGGTGATTTTTGTGAACTAACTCAGTTTAGGAAAGTTGTGGACACCTTTGTTCATAATCTGTTTGTTTCTTTATGATTTTTTAATATCATTCTGGCTGCCTCTATTTCTTCCCAGCAGTTGACATGTAGGCTGCACTTTTCAGAGCTCTTCAATGAGCTGTTAGAGCATCTGTTTTGCCTGTGGTCATCACACTTAATCTCTCCTTGCTGGAACTGTTAACACACTCCTGCTGATGTCTTGCCAAACTTGAGAGTAGCTAGAATAGCTCCTTTGCTGTGTCCTGGCTGTGCTCCAAGACTTGGTGGTTGGTTATTTTGTCTGACCATTTAATGCAAACTGTACATCATAGATGACACCAGTAGAAGGGTTCAAACAGCTGGACGTGTAGTCTCAGGAAGATGGAAGTCCCACAGTTATATAGTAGTTTAGACATAAACATTGCTCTGTAAAACTTTTAAAGTGTTTTCTACTAGGCATAACATTTAGCATTCCAGAGAAAAAGGACCTGTAATGCTGTTTTAAAATATTTTCCTCTATTAGTGTGTGGTATATATAGTTTATAGTGAGTTTTTTGGCCCTCATTTTGGTTTTGGTGGCTCTCAAAAATGTAAAATGGCATGGATAGAAGCACATATTTCAATGAAAATAGCTAATTGATCAAAAATCAACATGTAATGAACAGATCAACACACATATATATTTGTGTAATATTATTTCTATATTTATAATATATCTATACTATCTATATAAGTATATGTTAACATAGATATTATGTTTAATAAGAACTTCATCACAAGTAAATTATGCAGTGCATAGTGGAATTTCAACTATTCAGTCTCTTAGTGGAATTATTTTCATGATTCAATGATTATTCATTATAATTCTTTATTAAATAAAGCCCAATTTTCATGTTTCCTAACATACTATACATTTAAAATTTTAGTATCTTATTTTATTTTTATTTGGGATAATTCTCATTAATAATAGCAATATGTGCTGAGCTCTTGAATTGTGACAGACACATGTAAATCATTTTACATATATTAACATATTTTTAAAAAATATGTTTTTATTGATTTTAGAGAGGATGGAAGATGGAGAGAAAGATAGAAACACCGATGAGAGAGAATATCATATTGATCTGCTGCCTCCTGCACACCCGCTACTGGGTATCGAGCCCACAACCCAGGCATGTTCCCTGACTGGGAATCAGAGTCCTCTTGGTGCATGAGTCAATGCTCGACCACTGAGCCCACCAGCCAGGCCATGTATTAACATATTTAGTCTTCACAACAATCCTATAAGGTGGCTGTTATCCCCATTTACTTATGAGAAAATTAAGGCACACAGCACGTATTTTTTCCTGAAGTCATTCTTTAAAGACAGAATTAGAATTTGAACCTGCTTGTCTTGTTACAGAACCTAGGCCCACTTAGGCTGTGCTCCACATCTAACATTGCATATCTGTAGATCTGCTTGTGAGCATTCCAGAGAGCAACGTTTGGGCATCTGGGGAGTTGAGTTGGGGATCTTTGCTGCCAATATCACACATAATGACATTGTTCTGAAGCCCTATTGGTACTTTATAACTTGTATTTCATTTATTCTGACTTATCCTCAAACATAGGTAGATGGACATTAACTAGATCACTTTTGTTTTCACATACTAATTGTCAGAGATATAAAAGGAAAAATAATAGCTCATCCAAGAGAGTGGTTTACATAGATTTCCAACCAGGATAGTATGTTACCATTCTTCATCAGAGTGTAGTCATGATGAGTAAAAGTGGTTTCTAAAATCACATCACAATTATATATAGACATTTGCATGTACAGGTCATGTTTGCTGCCTTTTATGATTTTGAGTTTATAAATACTAGTGAATAATTATTAGTTCACTTAAGTTATTATTAGCTCATCATGGAAATCCATTATTTGCTGAAATGTAGTCAAAACTGTACATTAAGCCCTAACCGGTTTGGCTCAGTGGATAGAGCGTCGGCCTGCGGACTGAAGGGTACCAGGTTCAATTCCGGTCAAGGGCATGTACCTTGGTTGCAGGCATATCCCCAGTAGGGGGTGTGCAGGAGGCAGCTGATTGATGTTTCTCTCTCATCAATGTTTCTAACTCTCTATCCTTCTCCCTTCCTCTCTGTAAAAAATCAATAAAATATATTTTAAAAATGTACATTCAATTAATTCAAGAGTCAAAAACTAGAAAGTTTATATAGTATAGTTTATATAGCTAAGCCTCCTCGTGAAACTGCAGGGACAGGCCTGGAAACTTAATTTCCTCCCCAAATATAGTGTTATAGCAAATTATATAATAAACAATTCAGGTTTTCACTTGGTTTCACATTATTGTATTGTTATAACCTCGAGAGAAATAACTTTTTTTTTCACTTGAAATGAGCTTCAAATGAAACTAAGGTTCAAGTTATCATTGCACATTGAGAAACATTCTCTTGAACTGCATATACACAGGCATGAACATATGAACACACACACACAAACACATTCAGCATCTTCTACATATAAATGGACTGATTTCAGGAAGTATATTTGAAAAAGTGTTTTTTAAGAACCAGTGACAGTTTCCCAAAGAAATGGTGTTATGTTACAGTACAAAAGGTTATTCATATCATATTTTACACTATTTACATAATGCTTTTATGGGATCATCCTGTCCTAATTTTTCTCTCTGGATGCCAGAAACACAATCATCTGTACCACTACCCTAGAATATCCACCATCACCATTACCCATAACAACTATCTGGTTTTCAAATGTATGCATGCTATCAACCAGCACTGTTATCAAATCCAGTGATATTCCATTAGGATAATTAGGTAGATGTTAAAAAGCTATACTTATATTTTCAAAATGACAAATAAATATTATGATTTTGTTCTGAATTTGCAAATCCTGAAACTCAGTAGTTTTTTACTTTTATTAAAATGAGTATACATCAGTAGTACAAAACTATAAAGTTTACTTAATGATCACAATGTACATGTTGTTAAATATGCTAATCCAAGGTGCATCTGATGCATTTATTATTATATTCTGGATTCCAGCTTTGCTATGTCACCTGTAACTGAGAAGAACACTTTATATTAAGTGACTTTTTCAAGAAGTCACAATTATTAGAATTAGAAAACCCCTCCCAATTTAGTCATTATCATGAACGAAAAGCAACAATTCCTCTCTTGAAACTGATATTCCAAATGTTGGTGAGAGATATGTTCTTTTTTTTTTCTAAAGGGTGAACTATTTTTGATAAATTTGTTTTCTATACAAGTAATCACTCTAGTCAATAGGTCTCTGCCTTAGTCATCTGGGCTGCTATAACAAAATGCCACATACTGGGTAGCTTACACCATAGAAATTTATTTCTCGCAGTTATGGAATCTGAGAAAACTGAAATCAAGGTTCCAGCAGATTAATTTCCTGGTGAGAGACCTCTTCCTGATTTTCAGATGACTACCTTCTCACAAGAGAGGGAAAAATAGAGACAGAGATAGAGAGAGAGAGAGAGAGAGAGAGAGAGAGACCAACCTCTGGCCTCTCTTTCTGTTCCTCTAAGGACACTAATTCCATCATGATGTCCATCTAAACTTAATTATCTCCCAATGGTCCCACCTCCAACTTCCAAATACCATCACATTGGGGCTTAGGGGTTTAACATGAATTTGGGATTGAGGGCACAAACATTCAGTCCATATCAGTCTCTAATCTGAGAATGTGCATGTCAGTGTCCACATGGTATTTTTACATTTTTTAAATTGGAATGTCTTGGAAAAGTCAAGCACTTTTCAGTTTACCACAGTCTTTGCCACTCCCTATTATATTATTCCTTGCTACATACTTAATGATGTTGTCTAACAAGCCTGTGTAGATACTTGAAGTCTTGACTCTTGATTTAAACCTTTTATCTTCTCAAAATTTATCAAGATTTCTATATTAATATACTCTTTTGATTCTTTTTTATAGGATGGAGAGCCTACTAAGGGGAAGGAATCCCCCACAGTATCAGAGAAGTCCTTGTAAAGAAGTTCGTGCAGCACTTCGGAAGAGGCCTGAAGAGGAGTGTAAGTATTTTAATAGGATTAACTATACTGTAGATAGATTTTGGTGAGTAGCATTGTAAAACTAAAGGGTTAACCTTTAAGTAATTTTTAAAAATAGAGGTACTTAATAAGTATTTATTGCATCAAATTGAATTTATTTTTTAAAACATATTACCATACAGTACATGGATTCAGACCCTAAAAGACCATTGTTAAGATGCTGTACTGATAATTGGGTTTCCAAAGAGATTGGAAAAGGCTGCACAATCCACCACATCTTTCTTAGATAGTCATGTCATGAATATTAATGTTCCTCATGAGTCTTGAAGTTAAAAATCATTTTGAAATGTGTTTAAAATTAACACCCTCTCGTTTCCTTTGACCACAATGCTTTTTCAACATTTAAAAAAAAAAAAACACCTGAGGACTATGAAAACCACTGCATTAGACTAAAGAATAAATATCTAGTGGTACATAAAAGCCCATTTAACAGAGAAAATATTTGATTTAATCCCACTTAGGAAAATATTTTGGAATATGGAAGGTGTGTATCTCACCATAATCTCATTTTATTCTATCTTCATATTATTGCATATTAGTGTATATACTTGTCAGGAGAGATTTAATTTAAATATTTCTAGTCATTAGCATTTTTTGAAATGATTGACATGTTATTTGCATTTTAAGTTTCTAAAATGACCCTTAGTACTAACTTCCTTCATGGTATTTGAATATAATTATTTTCAGGGAAGTAAATCACATTCCATTAAGATAACATTTATCTTAATTCTGTCCTTTTCCAGGAACTTACATTTTATAAGGATAGAGCTAATGCAGTGGGTTCATTGGCAGGTACAGTTTAGTAGACTTTTAAGATTACACTGGCATTTTAAATTAGTTTGAAGTACACTGTTCCAAGTGAAGACCAAGTACATTAAATCTGGCACATTCATGGCAAGTTGAGTGTTTTTGCTTTGTTCTGTTTTATTATAAAGTCAATGGACATCCTAATTTGGTTGGTGTTTATATCATTCAGTGTAATGTTAGTTTTATTTTAATTGGTAGATTTAGCTTTAACAGTAGAAACAATATCTAATTAAAACTAAAATTTCAAAATGAAGATTGAGTTCATGGGTATCTTAAAACAAAAACTATAAGATGTAGGGTCTTGCATCTTTTATTGGGTACATGAGAAAGCCTTGGGGTTTTTCCTTTATGCTAGTTTATCACAATCAACTTAGTATCTGGTATAGTTCTGCAGATTTTCTTTAAAATTTTAGAAGGGATTTTTGTAATTAAATCTGTATTGATTCTTATAGAGTTACTATTTAACGTATACAAAGTAATTTTTCAAGCCTCTTGTACTGAGTTGGTCTAGGCCAGAGGTTGATCCAACTGATCTATTGAATAAATCCAGCCTGATACCTGTTTCTATACAAAAAAATCTTACTGAAACACAGCCATCTCCTACTTATTTAGGTATTGTGTATGGCTGCTTTTGCACTACAAAGGAAGAGTTCAGTACTTGTTACACAGACTACCTGGCCCACAAAGTCAAAAATATTTACCTGATTATTTACAGAAAAAGTTTTTTAAAACCTGGCATGGGCCAGTCATTCTTAATAGTGTGGTTTCCAGACCACCAGCAACGTCTGGGAACTTGTTAGAAATGCACATTTTAAGGGCTACAACCCACATCTACTGAATCAAAACCTTTGAGAGTCAGGTTCAGTAATCTGTGTGTTTTGAAGGGAGTCCTACATGAGATTTGGATGCAAGCTCAAGTTTGAAAACCACTAGCCTGGGTCAAATAACTGGCTGCAGATGATATTAAATCATCATGGATGCAAAAAACGAATGATTATAGAGATATTTCAGAGTTAATATAGGCATATGTCAGAGTTAAGTCTTATTGTTATCAAATATAAGGTACATAATATAACTGATACATGTGTTATAACAAGAAAGACCTCATCAATTGGATTGTGGCAGTCATGCCATTTTTGAACTAACACTGTAGGAACACTGTGGGTTGACTATGTTATAGAACATGGAATGATATAATGAGAAATGGGAAATTATAAAATATTGTTCTCTTCCAGAGAGGTCTTAAGTATCCCTTGTTAATATAATGAACAGTTCTTGTCCTATTATAGGACAGGGTTGAAGTCCTAAGAAAGAAGCCTTCTTTAAGAATAGAAGCAGCATATCATATTAGGACTAAGACATTAACTTTAGAGTCACAGAGTAGAGTTTATTCTGTATGTGACACTTAATGTGACAGCTACAAGACTCAGTATTTTTTTCTGTCATCTTTATTGTTGAGATTATTACAGATGTCCCTCTTTTTTTTCCCCATTGCCCCCCTTCACCCAGTTCCTGCCCCCTGCCCCAAGCCTTCCCCACCCTATTGTCTGTGTCCATAGTTAAGGCATATATGTATATACGATATTTGTTTAATCTTTTCCCAACTCCCCCTCCTCCTTTCCTTCTGAGAATCCTTAGTCTGTTCCATTTCCATGCCTCTGATTCTATTTTATTCACCAATTTATTCTGTTCATTAGATTTCTTATTTATTTATTTTGATTTTTAGGTGCAATTGTTGATAGATATGTATTTGTTGCCATTTTTTGGTTCATATTTTTTATCTTTTCCTTTTCTTCCTCTTCTTAAAGAATACCCTTCAGCATTTCATATAATATGGGTTTGGTGGTGATGAACTTTAGCTTTTTCTTGTCTGTGAAGCTCTTTATCTAACCTTCAATTCTAAATAGCTTTTCTGGGTAGAGTAATCTGGTTGTAGGCCCTTGCTATTCATCACTTTGAATATTTTATCTGCCATTTTCTTCTGGCCTGCATAGTTTCTGTTGAGAAATCAGCTGACAGTCCTAGGGCCATTCCCTTGTAGATAATTAACTGCTTTTCTCTTGCTGCTTTTAAGATTCTCTCTTTGTCTTTTGCCCTTGGCATTTTAATGATTATATCTCTTGGTGTGGTTCTCTTTGGGTTCCTCTTGTTTGGAACTCTTTGTGCTTCCTGGACTTGTAAGTCTATTTCTTTTACCAGGTAGGGGAAGTTTTCTGTCATTATTTCTTCAAACTAGTGGCCCAGTGCACAAAATTCATGCACATTAAAAGGGAATTAATTAGAGGAAATCTTTTAATATTGCTATTTGCTCGTTCTCTATAATTGAAATGTCAGAGATGAAGGAAAATTAGTAAAATGTATATGAAAATCTCCATCCTATCAGAGTCTGGGGTGCGCCATGGGACCTAGAGTCAAGTCCCCGCCCACCACCTGCACATGCTTCAAAAACCCAGGAGACCCAGACCTGGCTGGCCCCACCCCCATTGGGTGAGACCCAGACCCAGCCAGCCCCATCCCTGTCAAGCCTCTCTGGGTGGGGAGGTGCAGTCTCAGGTCCCCCATCAGGCCCCACTGGGCAGGGTGGGGTGCAGCCTCAGGTCCTCTGACCTGGCACTGGGGTGAGGGGGCACGGCCTGAGGTCCCCTGGCCCAGCGCCAGGGCGAGGGGCATGGCCTGAGGTCTCCAGGCCCTGTGCCAGGGCAGGGGGTGCAGCCTGAGGTCCCCTGTCAAGCCCTGCGGGGCAGGAGGCACGGCCTGAGGTCTTTCATCCTGTCCAGGCACCATACAGCCTCAGGTCCCTGCTATTTGGTCGTGATGTTACAGCGTCCAGGCTAATTTGCATATTCCTCTATTATATAGATAGGTTTTCAATACCTTGCTCTCTCTTTTCTCCTGGCACCCCCATAATTCAGATGTTGGTACACTTGTAGTTGTCCCATAGAATCCTTACACTATCTTCATATTTTTGGATTTTTTTTTCTCTTCTGGTTGGGTGTTTTTTGCTTCCTCATATTTCAAATCATTGATTTGATTCTTGTAATCCTCTACTCTACTGTTCAATCTCTGTACATTATTCTTCATTTCAGTCAGTGTATGCTTTATTTCTGACTGGTCCTTTTCCATTATTTTGGCATTCTCACTAAGATCTATGAAAGTCTCACTAAGTCCCTTGGAGGTTTCTGGAAGATTCTTGAGTAACCATATAACCATGATTTTGAACTCTATATCCAGTAGTCTGCTCTCTTCCATTTCTTTCATTTGTGATATGCCTCCCTATCTCTGCATTTTGGCTGCTTCCCTGTGTTTGTTTCTGTGTATTCAGTAGAGCTGCTATGACTCCTTGAGTTGGTATAGTGGCTTGTGTAAAAGGTGTCTTATATGGCCCAGTGGCTCAGCCTCCCCAGTCACCTGAACTGGGAGCTCTAGGTGCACCCCTTTGTGGGCTGTGAGTACAGTCTTGTTGTAGTTGAACCTTGATTGCTGTTGGTGTCACTGGGGGGAATGGACCTCCAGGCCAATTTGCTGTGGGGACCAGCTGCAACTGCAGTGGGAGAACTGCTGTGCAGGAGACACCCCTAGGAGCAGTACTTTTTTCTGTAGGGCTTTGGTGCTCACTGACTCTGCCCCTGGTATGGTCTGACACTGACCACTGGGTACACTGGCTCTTGGGTCTCCAGGGAGCTGCAAAGTCAGCCACTGCCTGGGGCCACCCAGCAGGAGTTACAGAGAGATCTGCAGATTCCTCTTCTTTGTATTGGGTTTGGAAGTACACAGATGAGGCTCAGCTGTGAAACGAGGCAGGCTGGTGCTGGTGCTGGTGCTGGGTCTTGGGCCTTTTATTGATAGGACTGGGGCTCCCTAATCCAGCTGCAGCTTGTTTTACCCTGACAGGCAAGGACAGGCAATTCATATGCAAAAACCTCTGCACACAGGTTGGGTGGGGCTGCAAATTTGATGGGGCAGGGTCTCAGGGAATCACCAGGGCAGAACAAACAGAAAGGCCTGCCAGTCAGCCCTGAGACCAGGGAGGTCCCAGCACAGGAGCAATGATCCCTGCAAGCACCTCTGTCTGGGAGAAAGCCACCCCAGAGTTTCTGCCCCGATGCCATGAAATCCAGTTCCTAGTATGTGTCTGTGTTCCCCAGAACCTCACCGTGGTGCTGGAGCTCAGAGGAAGTGAGACCTGGTAAGTTCAGTTCATGCACTGGCCTTTTAAGCGAAATAGCTGGGTCTCCAGCAGCCTCTGTGTCACTGAGCCCCATTCCACACTGGTTTTTATAGCCAATTACGGGCACTTCTTTTCCAAGCTCTGGGACCCTGTGCTGGGCATCTGGTGTGGGGCTGGGGCCTCTTGCTCCTCCTGGGTGGCCTACACAGAGGCTATCTCCCTCCCAATTAAAAAAGCAGCACACGTGAGTGCACGTCCAGCCCCTTCTGCCTCCATGCCTGCTACCAGTGTCAGTGTGCCTTCTTTCCCTCTCTAATTGTAGGACTTCCATTCAGCCAGCTTTCAGGAAGCTCTGGATGATGGTTGTCCTGTATTTTAGTTGTAATTTTGTTGTGGTTGTGAGAGGCAGCAAGTACAGGCGTTTACCTATGCTGCCATCTTGGTTCTCTCCTCCATATATTTTTTAATCTAAGACTCCGTTTACTTATTTGAAAAATGAGAAAAATGATAAACCCTCCCTTATAGGATTGTTTTGAGAATTAGGGAGATATGTATATTAACTACTTAGTATAGAACCTGGGATAGCAAGGTTTTTTTTTCCTTTCCTCTCTTTCTCTACACTTGTTATTATTGTTATTATTTCAAACTGTATGAGGATAATAAACCATGTTTCTGGTTGCAGAAATTAAAATCCATAGAAATTACTACCATTATTTTTAGAAACAATAATGCATGGAAAGCAGTATAGGTCTTAAACAAATGACATAAAGCTGAAATTCTTAAAGCAGTGTTCAATAAAAATGCGTGTTAGATAGTAAATTGTCTCACACGATGGCATAGTTCTTTCCTAGTCATTCTACATATTCAATACGGAATATAGACAAAGACTTGTTTGGTCAACTCCCATGGAAAACTGTCACCTTAAAAATCACTATAGAAATAGAAATGGTAGTGGCTCCCCTTTAGTGAGAGTAAAGGAATAGAATTTAACTCAGACAGAGGATCCTCCAGATTTAAGAAGAGCCCTCTTGCATTTAGAAATGGTGCACACAGTAAGGTTTTTTACTAAGTGTCATGATTCAAACTGCCTTCTTTCATAATATTTTATACTCATTTACAATATTTTTAAATCAACACAAGTTCTTAACCAATTATTTCATGTGAGTTATATCTATGCTGCATCTAGCAAAGCAAACTTACAGTAAAAATTAGTTGTTTCTTATAAAAGACAGACTTTTAAACATGTTCAAGTTATTTCCCATTAAAGAACAAAATTAAAAACTTTGTTCTCAAAACCACAGACCCATTCAGCTACATTCCCACATTCTTGCTCTTTTCCCAGACAAACCTTTCTAAAGAGTCATCCACACTCACTCCATTTACCTATCTCCCACTCACTCCTCCAAACCCATGCAATCAGGCTCCCCCCAGTCACTATACTGAAACAGCCTTCACTCACAGCACCGACAATCTCTTTATGTTGTTGTGTTAATTTTCTCTTGTTGTGTAACAAATTACCACAAACTTGGTGGCTGAAAATAAATTATCTCACTGTTTCTGTGTGTCCGGAGTCCAGGTAGGGCTTAGCCTGGTTCCCTGCCTCAGAGATCATACCTGGCTGAAGTCTCCTCAGAAGTTCAACTCAGGAAGAATCCACTTTCAAGCTTACTTAGGCTGTTGGCAGAACTTGTTTCCTTATAGTTTATGACCAGGAGCCCTGCTTATGCTGACTTCTAGCTGGAGGCCACCTTTAGGTTTTAGAGCCTCCTGCAGTCCTTGCTTACATGTACTTTCTCCACATGACTGCTCACTCCATGGAGCAAGCAAGGAGACTCTCTTCAAGGAGACCCCTGTCCTCCTTTTAAAGGATTTTACCTGATTAAGCCAGGCTCACTAAAGATCGTTTACTTTTGATTAATTCACAGTCAACTGATTTGCAACCTTAACTACACCATCACCTTTTCCATATTCTGTTGGCTAAAAGCAAGTCACAGGTCCTGCCAATCCAAGGGAAAGAGATTACATAGGGCTTGAACACTTCGGGGGCAAGGGGGTGATGATCATGGGGCCATCTTAGAATTCTGGCTACCATTTGCTAAATCCTTCAGGCATTTTTTTTTCAATGTTCTTCTTAGTTAACTTCTTAACCAAAATTAATACTGTTGATCATTTCCTCTTTTTGGAAATCCTTAATGTTTTGATTACCATAATACAATACTTGCCCTGGTTTTCCTCTGTCTCTCTGGTTATTCTTTTGCATGTGCAACTTTCTCTTTCCAGCCACTCACTATATACTAGAATTTCTGAAAACTGAAGTCTCCTTCTAAATATACTCTCTCCATAGACAGTTTCATTACACCCACAGCATGTTATTCCTGTAATCAGATGACTCACAAAATAATACCTCCAACCCATGCATCTCTCCATATATCCAAATGTCTACTTAACCATAGCTCCTTGGATATTTGGCCTATGCCTGAAACTCACCAAGTCCATGATCTTTCCCCCAAAACCGTAGCTTCTTCCAGTGTTTTTGGAGTGAGTGTTAGGAGCTCTTAACCATTTCGGTGCAAAGAACATAAATCTGGGAGCCATCTAAAATACCCTTTTCTCCTTTTTCCTCTAACATTCACTATAATTTCAAGGCCTGGAATTCCACCTTCTGAGTATGTTTTGAGGCTGTTCACAAATCATCTCCTCTGTGGAGATTCAAAGATTCTACCAGATCTTCCTCTAAGTGGCCTTCCTGTGTATTATTCTGAACACTTTCTTCTTAAAATGATTCTCTGGTCATTGCTCATTCAAGAAAGACAAAAGCCTTACTTAGTTTATAGGACTTTGCATAGTCTGGCTTCTACCCACCCCTAACTTTCATCTCACACTTTATTCCCTTGCCCTTTGTATTACAACCACATGGGTGTTCTTTTAATTCAGTGATAGGAACACAGAATGAATATATATATATATAATGTTATATGACCAGAGAACAAAAAAACTATCCTGGAAAAGAACAGTATATGGTTGGAAAGCAATAAATGCAGAAATTAGAGAAAATTACAAAGCTGTTAAAACTTTTCAATAATCACAAGAAGATAAGTACTCTAGGAAGTAGCTACAAAATAAACAATATGGGGGAAAACAGTAATTTTTTTTCAGAAAAAAAGGGAGAATTAAAAATGAACATTGATGAGGAAAGGAATTACAAAAAAACTAAACATGAAGAGCAGACTTGAAATCTCCACTGAAGTCAATAAAATAACTAACACTGTAAACATACCAGGAATTGGAGGAGCAAATAGTTGAAGTCCATGAATATAAAGAAAGCATGACCCACAAATAAATATGAAGAGACATAATGACAAAAGAAATAAAATATAAAAATACAACCTAAGAATTATAAACTGTCCTAAGAAAGAAATCAGAGCAAGTTAAAGGGAAAAAAAATAATCAAAGAGTTAATTGAATATACTTTTCAAAGTTATGAAAATATCTGACTATATATTGAAATTTTTTATAGTGTACTCTACTTATCAGTTAAATGAGGGCCACACCCAAATACATCCAGACAAACATTTTAGAATTACACTATCTGCTCTTTGAAGAGCAAGGTATCTTTCATTTACCATTATGTCGATACACACAGCATAGTGCCTGGAGTTAGAAGATGTTTAACAAATTTTCAGAATGAATGAAGAAATCAATCACTTTACTTTAAAAATAAAAGTGCACCAGCTTGAGAATAAGAAAGAGGGGGATGTGGTTGGGGAGAGAAAATACAAAAAAAGAGAAAGCAAGGAAAGAAAAACAGAGACAAAGAGAGAAAAAGAGGGAGGGAGACAGGGAGGGAGGGAGGGAAAACTTCTAATTATGAAACAGATACCATTGTCTGTTCCTCCCTTCAAAATTCAATTAAACACCCTAGAAATTATTCAACAGACCATGATATAACAGCCTCTGAAAGCTTAAAAAACGAAGACAGACTGGCTGAGATTTCCAAACTGGAGGAAAGACAATGTGATGTGTCCCTTGGGTTTTCTTTTCATCTTCCATATATCCCTGGACTGGGTGCCAGAGAAACCTACATCACATTGTCAAAAGACATCATAATCATAATTATCATTACAGTATGAAAAAAAACAACAAGAAAAGCCTGTTCTCTCAATCCACCTGCAGCAGCAGAACAGTGAGGCCCCAGGCCATCCTAGCCCTGCTGTCCCTGGCAGCCAGAACTATCTTGTATTAATGGTGGCAACAGTAAAACCCTGTGTCTTTGTACCTTCCATCCAATGGCATAATGAGGCCCAGACCCAGTGGCTTCTGTGCCTTCCCTGAAGGTAACATTAGGGAGCTCAGAAAAGTACCTTCCCTCCCTGGCGGCGGCACCAGTAGGGTCTGAGCCAAGAGCCCAGCGGTGCCAGAAGAACAAAGCAGACCAGAATAGCATTAGCATTACAAGGGGTCAGAAACTTTTCCCCTTTGAGTGCCAGTGATGGACTGAATGTGAGTCTGTCTAATGGCATGGCTTCTAAAATGTGAGGTAAGCAGGTGTCTGTTTCTGGAGCCGTAGTAGCCATCACCAGGTGCATTGCTGTCATTCTTATCTTTCTAATATGGAGAATAAACCTCATCATGTTCCTGACCCCCAAAACAGCTGTTGTTAGCTTAGAAATGTGTGCCTTCAGGGACCTAATGAAGATGTGTCTGCTCTTTCAAGAAATTTTCTTTCCTCAACATTGGACTATCCCAGGCAGGCCTTGAGTAGAATTTCTTTTTACTCTATCTTTTTTATAGAATTAGGCACATTATGTTTCTTCTGTTTTAAAATTCGAATTCTAGTCCAGCCAGCATGGCTCAGTGGTTGAACATCAACCTATGAACTAGGAGGTCACGGTTCGATTCCCAATCAGGGTACATGCCCGGGTTGTGGGCTCGATCCCTGGTGTGGGGCTTGCAGGAGGCAATTGATGAATGATCCTCTGTCATTACTGATGTTTCTATCTCTCTTTTCCTCTCCCTTCCTCTCTAAAATCAATATAAATCTATTTTTTAATGAAAAAATGCTGATTCTATAAATTTCTAGAATCTTAACAGCAAGGTAATACCTGTACCTTCACCTCTAATGATTTTATTATTTTGAAACTCACCTAAGAATTCTTTAAATATTTTTGGTGGTGTTCTGCCTTCTGACCTTAGATTTGTCCAAATTTTCTAGACACTTGGTATAGTGTCCCCATTCTTCAAGTTATAGTTCCTCACTGCTATTGCACTGGACTCCTGAAACACAGCTTTAAAAGGCCACATCATCAGTAGTTTCTCTGACTCTGTCATTTCTTGGAGATTCATTCTAGATTGGGCTCTGAAATTTTGTCTCTGCTTTGCTTGGATTTCTTTAGGCACCAGTCACAATTCATATCCCATAAAATATCAAGATTTCTCCTAAGGAAATCTCTCTTTTCCTCCAAAGTAAAGCAGCCAGTTTTCCTTTATTTTATTTTTATTTTTCTACTTCTTCTTTTCTGGTAATAAAATTGTAGCATGCTTCTTTTAACACTACTCCAGTTCATTCTGGAAACCTTACATAAACTCAGTTCTTAAAGGCCAAGTGCTCCGAACAGTCTTTGTTATTTCTTTGCATAGTCTTTAGGTATAAAATAATTTCAATGACTTTTGTCACCTTTTTCAATTTCACCTAAGAGAGGGAAGATTCTCTTCATTCTAAGGGCTCTCTATTATTTTTCATTTGTTTATTAATCAAATTCACCACCCTTCTGTGGGCACATCCACAATGCAAGATTCCTGAATTAGAAAGCCAGGGACAGTGCTTGTGTGATTATCCAGCCCAAAGCTCAAGATCAGATAGCAGTAATTCAAACACTGTGGCCAGCATCTGCGAAGGTCAGCAGGATCAAGGCAGTGTTGATAAAACAGTCCCATCTGCCCAAAAACAACCACTTGCTTGGGAGTAAATCTGCTGTGAGCCCCCATTAATCCTCAAGTCAAATCCTGCATGATCCACTTACTGAAGCTGAAAGCCCATGGCCATATGCATGGGTCCCATCAGAAACTTCTTCAATCATTACTTGAGTCATCCAAATCTACTTTTTTCCCATTTATATATATTACTAATAAAACTGATATTGGAGGATGTAGCTCAAGTGCACAGCTACCATGGTCTTCCTAAGATTTAATCCAACTCGCCTCACCCTCTGGGGCCTGCTGCTAAACAGCTGAGGCCTTGGCAGCCAAATCAAGTGTTCCCAGTCAGGCTCCAGAGCAGCGGTTCTCAACCTATGGGTCGCGACCCCTTTGGGGGTCGAACGACCCTTTCACAGGGGTCGCCTAAGACCATCGGAAAACACATATATAATTACATATTGTTTTTGTGATTAATCACTATGCTTTAATTATGTGCAATTTGTAACAATGAAAATACATCCTGCATATCAGATATTTACATTACGATTCATAACAGTAGCAAGATTACAGTTATGAAGTAGCAACGAAAATAATTTTATGGTTGGGGGTCACCACAACATGAGGAACTGTATTAAAGGGTCGCAGCATTAGGAAGGTTGAGAACCACTGCTCCAGAGGGAGGGAGGGAAAGGCCTGAGTGCTGCAGCTAGGCTCAGTTCTTCAGAACTTACCAATCAGGTAACTCCTTCCACATCCATGGAAAAGATGAGGGGGCAAGAGCCCAGGAAGATCAGGGAAAATGCCTCCTCGTGGAATCCTGAGAAGTAGGAAACAAATCTGTCCCCTCCTACAACACTTCTATAGCACGCATCACCATGAAGCAGGTCTGGCAGAAGTTCTTGGGGGTCCGTCTGCCTTAACATGAGTTCACATCAATTCCTAGAACACCTGTCCCAGAATGAAAGGTCAGCCCGGAGAGCTTCTTCCGGTAAAACTTGCATGTCCATGAAGTAGCATAACTTCATTAAGGTTGCTCTATGGGAGAGTTTAATTTAGTTTTCAACCCTCAGTTCTTCCTTATGCGGAAGCCACCTCTCTGGTACCTCACAAATTTGACCTCCTGTCAAAACATTTGATCCAGAATGACTTCCAAACCATGCCACAGGAAGCAAAGGCTCTATCTAGAGCTGCCATCAGCAAATCAACAAGAAGCCCCTCATCATTTGAGACTCCATCTGACCCTCCTTCTAATTTTTTCTGTCCTCAGGAACACAAAGAAAAGTACACAAAATTTCTAGAGTCCTTTCTTATCCCTACAACCAAACTCATTGCATTCTGCTTCCATTCTAGACTCCTGTGCAATTAAGATTTTGAACAACCATATTTCATGACATAATTGAGGTGCAACTATATTTTTGTCTCCCTCTGTACATTTCAAGGGGGATAATCTCGCCCTGTCCCTGATGTCATGACCCACTCTTAGGGAATAGACAGCCCTGTGATTGCTTTAAGTCAGAAAACACAGCCTCAAATTTGTCCTTAGATATGTTAGTCCAAATTACTGATCAATGCTTTAATCTTCATTAGATTTAAGACTTTTTCTCCCTCACGTCCCCTCCCCATCAATAGTGCTCCGTCTGACTTGAGATAAGAAGGTGTGGTCAGAGCCTTTTCACTTCCACCCACTTCACCTCTCCGACTTTATAGCAACTCTTTCAGAGCCTCTCAAGATTGAAGAGGGCGCTGCAGAGACTTTAAGGAACAGGGAAGCTCTTGCTTAGCTAGAGAATAATTCTTGAGACATGTTAAAAGTAACTTCTGGTTTGGGGGATGATTTTTATTGTTTTTCTTGGAAAATCCCTTCACCGGCAGAACTTGTCTCTGGCCACTGCAGATACTTAGCTTTTCTAAATGTCTTCGCAACACCTGCAGGCCCTAATAAATACAACACTTGCTTCTAGGTTCTTGCCTGTGGGTTCATCTGGTAAACCGGAATACACCAGTGAAGCCATGAAAGCCTTCTACCTGTGAGGCTGGTTCTGCTACTTCAGAGAATAGCAATGATAGTCCCTAATAATTATCTAGGTGCTTGGCAGCACATCCAGCTTTCTCACTCAAGCCAAAGGGGAAGAGAGGAGGAAAAGGAGAAAAACGGGACAGGGACCCAGAAAATTCTAGGGAACTCAGCAGTAGGTGTCCATGACTGTTCTAATAGTACTAACGTGACTCAGTTCCCAAAATTTGAAATCAGTGTCTCTCTATTTCAAGTTTTATTTTCAGCAGAGAGAGGATTTGACCCGCACAGTTTGCCATATTTTTGTACCCCAAGTTCAAGAAAGGAGAAAAATGGGACAGGTGCCCAGAAAATTCTAGGGAACTCAGCAGTAGGTATCCATGACTGTTCTAACAGTACTAAAGTGACTCAGTTCCCAAGATTTGAAATCAGTGTCTCCAAGTTTTATTTTCAGCAGAGAGAGGATTTGACCCGCACAGTTTGCCATATTTTTGTACCCCAAGTTCAGGGTCATGTTGTGTGTGTATTAAAGCCATTCCAAGACAGAGGAACCCTTGTTGGCCAGACAGCTTCACAGGAGGTGTCCACTCTAGTTTGAAGTACATGGTCCTCCCAGGACCCACTGTGGCTACATCTCTATTATTAACCTCTAGGATCCTTGACTTCTGACCCACTATAGCTCCAGCTGTAAAACCACAAGTGATTTGCATTAGGGTCAAGGTATGTTTTTTTTTTATTGAACTAGATAAAACTGTACCTGTGGCTTTCAAATGATAGATAAAAGACCAAGCCTCAAGAAACTTCCTCTATAAATTGTCAAATCAGATGATTCATATAAAAGAACAAAGAAGTGTATTAAAAGAACAACTTATAAGTTAGTTTGGCTAATGCATTTCAAATATTTCAGGTTCATTGGAATAAAGATAATATAAAATAACCCCCAAAAGCAGAAATACTAGTAAGAAAATGTCATGCTGTGAATTTTGCTTCGCTAGACTCTTGGCCCTGTGGAGACAGGAACTGTGCCTCTGTTATGTCCACATCGCTGAGCCCAGTACCTGGCACTTGGTGATGCTTGGTAAATACTTGCTCATTGAATGAATGAATAGCAGAAGACATCTTTGTTAAAAAGAATACACACACTTCAATTTTTGTTGTTTTATCGCCTATACTAAATGAAAAGGAGTCAGTAAATTGATAGCATGTTAAAGCCAATGATGTATTTATGAAGCGATGTTCCTTCGAGTTTACTGATGGACCAATCCATTAAGGACTGAAACTCTGATCCATGTGAGGCTGTTTCTACATGTAGAATAAGTAAGTATTTTTATGAAATAAAAGTCCTGAAAACAACAAAGTCATTCTAGCCCCTTTGGAAGATTCTCTGGATTCATTAAAGAAAACTTAACTGTTTAATCAGAGAATGCTAATTTAGAAAGAGTTGGCTTAATTTACTTTCATATGAGTACACAGGGGATATTTGTACTCAAAGATTTTAAAAGTATCTCCAGTACTGTATAGTACAGAGGAAAGATTGATTGCACTTTACATGTTTTAGTTGTTTGAATTGATGGTATGTTCTTATGGTATGAAACCTAGAAAAACCTTTGCAGCACTAATTTAAAATTATGTTTTTAAGTTCACTTACATTTATAACAAATGTCCAAAAATCGAGCCTTGTGTCATTCTCTTTTGTGTGAGTTTGAACATCCTAGTGTCAAGAGCAAAGCTAAATACTTTCTTTTTAATTTTAAAAGCAAAAATATATGTGACTTGTGCCATTTGGCTGCATGCCTGAAGAGTGAATAATGTTACCTGTCTTCTGGTGGGTCACCACATGCCATGTTTAGTCAAGGAAATATTTCCCCCTATAGTATTTGGCATGTCACATGCCTATCAGTTTCCTGTCAGGCAAGATAGGAGACATCAATAAGTGCATCAGTTCTTCCCACTCTTTTTTGGAGCCAAGCACTACAACTGACAGTAAACTTGACAGCTTTTATCATCATCAGCATTTTTGCTGGCATCCTGTTGTTAATAACACATTGGCAACACAGCATTACCAGGGCTAATCCACAGTGGAACAATCATCCCTGCATCATCAGCCACAAAATGATTTTTAAGCTTTTTCTAAGGTTTTTTGTTTTTCAGACTTTTTTCCCCTTCGGCCAAACTCTTCCCTAAACTTGTTATAAAATTAATTGGGAAGGGGAAAATGGAAGAAGAGACTATGAAAGGCTCAATATTTAATTCTTGATTCAAAGGCCATATTTATCAGCTTTTTAAGAACACCATGTATACTGACAGATACAATCAAGACTCTGTGAGATAAGAGAGATGAAGTTAAAATATGTAAAGGAGAAAAATTGATTTTTGACTGAATGTACAATTATAGCACTTGGGAAAGTTATTGAGATGACTATTTCTGATAATATGTGAAATATAGACAGTATTCTAGATGTAGTGTAATACGTACTTAATAGCCACAATGCCTTTTTATGTTTAAAAGAAAAATCAATGAGTCAGGAAAGGGTGAGCAGTTTTATGACCAGCCATTATCCAGGCATGTTTTCCTCTCCTAGGATCAATTGCAGTGTTTATTATATAGACATAATTTATATTTCTGGTGTTATGTATTATCTACGCAATCATTAAGCAAAGTTCATGGGGTGTCCTGTCCCCCGGCTCACTGATCCATCTGTGTAGAATCCAGACTTCAGTTATTTAAAGCTCTTTAGTTCTTATGAGATTCTGGAACTTTTAAATGGATCCTGCCTCAGATTCACAAACAACTTTTCATTTTTACCTTATCCTGATTTATTTTACTTGAAAACTCCTAATATCTCAAATTCTTTTGAATGTTATCAAGATTTTAACATTGCCCTAACCGGATTGGCTCAGTGGATAGAGCGTCAACCTGTGGACTCAGGGGTCCCAGATTTGAATCCGGTCAAGAGCATGTACCTTGGTTGCGGGCACATACCCAATAGGGAGTGTGAAGGAGGCAGCTGATTGATGTTTCTCTCTCATCGATGTTTCTAACTCTCTATAAGCTGATTGATTCTCTCTCATCGATGTTTCTAACTCTCTATACATCTTCCTTCATCTCTGTAAAAAATCAATAAAATATATTTTTTAAAAAAAATTTTAACATCATTTATAAATTTTTGTTGCATTAAATTCAAACTTCTAAATGGAAAGTTGTTTTCTTCATGATCTCAATTTCTAATTTGTAAATTTTCCCAGAATTAGAAAGACACTTTTAGCCACTTCTTCTTACACAACTGTTACCATTGCAATGATAAGTAACCACAACCTTAGCTTTACATCAACAAAGGTTTATTTTTCACACTGTTACATGTTGGCCACATATTGACTTGTTCTCTGCTCTGCCTTCTCTGGGTTCTAAAATCTAAAAGGAAAAAAGGAGCCCATATCTATGATTTACTGTAGAAGGAAAGAACACCAGTAAAAGCACCGGCTGACGTAAAGCTTCCCCTCGTCTTGCATCCCATTATCCAAAGTGAGTCACAAGATCTTGGCTAACATCATTGGGGCAGGAAGCATGGTCTTCCCACAGGAAGAAACATCCAGAGGAGGAGCCTGACAGTGTAGAAAAATGCTTCAGATAGTACTGATCACCCCACACATTCTACCACATCTTCCCTTCAATAGCAGCTCTCTTCTTTCAGTAATTTCTTTCAGGAATTTAACATTCAGGACTGAATGTTAAATTCTTCTTATTTTTTCCAGGCCCTACAGTCATGCTAAATGACATAAGGCTTTAATGTAGTAATGTAAATGAAAGCATCTATTCATCCTTAGCAAATATAGGTAGGAATACATGTTTTCTTATTCTCTTGTTTCCAACTCCCTCCTTCCTGGTTCCCTTTTACTTGTATCATTATGTGTTTTTGTTCAGGCTCAGTCACCTAAAGCAAAATCACTCCCCCTTGCATGGGTAAGAGGAATTTTGCTCTTCTATCACCAGTAACTGTGAGTCCCAGTCATTTTGGCTTCAGAAACAGAGTCTTGAATTCTCACCGTCACTAACACCCAACCTTCTGACTGCTCCAGAAATTATATTTACATTTATTTAGCATTTTATATTAGATGTTTTAGAGGTCTGATCACACTGTTTCTCATATTAAAGTAATTGTTGACAATAAGCAACCTGCAAGTCATTTTCACCTATGGCTTTAAGCAACATTTCATTTATCTTTTATGTATCTGTACACTATTTTTTAAAGATGCAAGACTAATCTAACTAGCCGGGTTATAGAAGGAATGAGCAATTTAGATTTAATGTTGTAGGAAGTAGGAAATAATTGAATTTTCTGAGTCAGGAAATAGGAAAACAGCATGGTGTCAATATCATAGTGTACTAAAGAGTACGGGATTTTTATGTCAAACCATCCTGGACTGGAATCCTGTTACCATCAATATGGTCTTAGTATTGAAACACGAAAATTGAACTGGAATGCCCTGAATTCCCAGGTTCTTGTCTCATTGGTTTTGAAGAATGAGGCCACGGACGAAAGGTGATAGGTGAAAAGTACAGAAACGTTATTGCAAGCAGAAATTTATTGCAAGCAGGCACTATCTCTAAAACCTAATTCTAAATTCTAAGCAGAGGATCTGTCCCTCCTGGACAGACAGAGGGGCCCCTGAAAAGGATGACTGCTGCTTTCTTTGTCTTGAGGCATTAAATAGGCAATAGTTCTTTGTCTGACCCTGACCCTTTCTTTTTGGTCATTCTACATAGAACTAGTTTTCAAAGCTCAAAGCCCACACGGTGTCCCCCACCTTCTCGCCCCCTTATCTTGTTGGTTGGAGTCACTGTTGGTTTATCTTATAGTTCTCCCAGTTGTGTTGACAGAGAAAGCCTTATCTTTTGGCCCTCCCAGCTTCTCAGGTCAGGGCTACTTTTGGCCTAACTTATGGTCACTTTAATTGCTCAGGCCCGAGATACCTTTTGGTTTATGGCTGTCTTTAATTGTCCAGGCCAGATATATTTCTATTTGCCTATTCCATTTCTCTACTCTCTGTACAAGTAAGATAAACACCCTGGCATCTTCAAGTCTCCATTATGTATTCCTTCCCCCATAGATCAGCTGTCGCCAACCTTTCAGACCTCACAGACCACCAGTGGTCTGCAGATCACCGGTTGGTGACCGCTGCCATAGACCATTTTCATTCCTAAAACTTTCCAAGCCTGCCTAATTAAGATAGCTAGCTATTCCTTTCAGTATCTCCACCTAGAAATAAAAATCACACTACCTGCCTCATAGGACTGTCATTCACTGATTCTACAAATTTTGGGTTCCCACTTTGTACCTGATGTTGATGAACAAATCACTCAGTTTTTGACCTCATTATGCTCACAGTTTAGGGACTAATCTATGTATATAAAAGCTTACGCATCGTTCGACCTGTAGCTATGACACGCACTGACCACCAGGGTGCAGATGCTCAATGCACAGGCATGGAAACATGAAACAGACTGATGAATCTCAGAGGGAAGGGGAAGGAGAGAGGGAGGGAAGAGATTAACCAAAGGTCTTATATGCATACTAGAGGCCCGGTGCATGGATTCGTGCACCAGTGGGGTCCCTCGGCCTGGCCTGTGGAGATTGGGCCGAAATTGGCTCTCCAACATCCCCTGAAGAGTCCCAGATTGCAAGAGGGCACAGGCCAAGGCCAAGGGACCCCACCGGTGCATAAATCCATGCACTGGGCCTCTAGTAAATATATAAGAAAAGAAGCAAATTAGTAGTGAACAATAGTGATAAGGGCTCAGAAAAAAAGAAAACAAGTGATAGAGAACTGGGTATGTGTCTTTAAATTCAGTGGTCAGGGAAAGCCTCTCTAAAATGGTGATATTAATGAGGAATAAATTAAAAAAAGATGCTGTAAGCTGTTGAGGACCCTCTCATGTCCTCTTGTCCCCTTAACATCTGGTATGTGCCTATGGTGTCTAAGTGCCAGAACTGTCAAATTCTCCTGAGAATATTCATTCAGCTTGTGTTCATTGCAGCCTGAAATACAGAGGAGTTACTGTCTTCAAGTGCAGCTTTCAGTCATCGACAGATGGGAGTGGGGCAGTAAGTAGTGCACCTTCCTCCCCCTCCACTGGCCCACCCTGATGTATGTTGCACGTGGTCTCTCAGAGTCCCAAGCAGCATAGAGCCTTAGTTGCTCAGGGTGGTAATTGCTTCATTACACACCCAACATTGGCTTCCTTCCCTTCCCTCTTTCACTTCTTTCCTCTTCTACTGTTGTTCTTTAGAATTTCCTCCCAATGAAGTATTTACTCTCAAATCTCATCTTAGGCAGAGTCTGTTGCAGGATGGAACCTACCTGAGAGAAATATCATCTCTAACCATCTAGGATAGCATCTGAAATAAAATATGAACTCAGCAAATGTTGTATTTTTTTCACCTTTCTTCCCCTGAGTGAAACATGCATGATAAAAATGTTTTAGGAAGTCATCTCTAGACTATATTACAGTCTTGGAGGTAGGCATAGAGTCCTAGAGGCCACTGAGGAGGCAGACTGTTGCTTTAGAACTGAAAAGAAAAAGGCAATAAAGACAGGCCAAGGTGAGATGCCAGTAAAATTTAGTTACAATGGCTCATTTATGACTCTTTTGTATCCCTCGGTGCATATTATATATTTTGCTGGACCACATGGTTCTATGAAGTGGTGGTACAACAGGGTATTGGTGCCGTAAGGATACCTTTGGGTAAAATAAATTATATAAACTATAAAACCAATAAAAATAGGTAGATCAGCAAAGTGTTCTATGAAATTGGTGAGAGGTTCCCAGGTCTCCTGCTCTTATCCGTCATACCTGACCTATCAGGTAGCAGTACCAGGGAGAGCGTACAAGGGCCTCTGATCTCCATCAGGACTCTCAAAGCTGGTGATATTATTCCTTCTCCATGGAATTTCATTTTAAGGATGTATTTCAACAGCACTTTATCCTTCATGCAAAATGTTATTTTCTCAGCAACTTTTTTCTTTTTTTAAATTAAATTTATTGGAGTGACATTGGCTGATAAGATATTATATAAGATTTTATTTCAAATGTGCAATTCTGTGATAACACCATTTGTATTGTGTGCCTACAACTCAAAGTCAAGTCTTCTTCCATCACCTTATATTTGACCCTCTTTACCTTTTACTTTCCTCCCACCTCACTTCCCTCTGGTAACCACCACACTCTTGTCTGCGCCTATGAGTTTTTGTTTGTTTTTCTTGTTTGTTCATTTATTGCATTCAGTTTTATAGCCCACGTATAAGTGAAATGATATGGTTCTTAACTTTTTCTGTCTGACTTATTTCACTTAGCGTGATATTCTCAAGATCCATCTATGTTGCTGCAATATAGATGGATCTTGTATTTCATCTTTTCTCATGGCTAAGTAGTATGCCATCCTATCTAAAAATAGACAAACATGGTAATTGACCGTACCTTCGCTACT
Organism: Myotis brandtii; assembly: GCF_000412655.1. Taxonomy (NCBI): domain Eukaryota; kingdom Metazoa; phylum Chordata; class Mammalia; order Chiroptera; family Vespertilionidae; genus Myotis; species Myotis brandtii. Next base: position 144,401 of record NW_005363836.1, read on the forward strand.
CGAGATCGGTGGATCCCGGGGCGGCAAGGCACGCCCGC
>NW_005363836.1:146159-152004 GCF_000412655.1 Myotis brandtii
CCTGGCTGCCAGAAGGATGTCTGACTGAAAGCTTAGGCCTGATCCCCCGGGGAGTGGGCCTAAGTTGACAGGTGGACATCCCCCAAGGGGCCCTGGACTGTGAATGGGCGCAGGCCGGGCTGAGGGAACCCCCCTGAGTGCACAAATTTTTTACACTGGGCCTCTAGTTGTATATATGTGTCACATCTTCTTTATACAGTCATCTAGTGAAGGACACTTTGGTTGTTTCCATGTCTTAGCCACCATGAATAATGCTGCAATGAACATAAGGGTGCATATATCTTTGTGAGTAAGATATTTTCAAATTTTTCATATAGATAACCAGAAGAGGGGTTGTTAGATCAGATGGTAATTCTATTCTTAATTTTTTGAGGAGCCTCCATACTGTTTTCCATAGTGGCTGTATTCCCACCAGCAGTGAATGAGGGTTCCTTTCTCTCCACAACCTCTCCAACACTTGTTATTACTTACCTTATAGATAATAGCCATTCTAACAGGTGTGAGGTGGCATCTCATTCTAGTTTTGCTTTGCACTTCCCTAATAACTAGTGAAGTTGAGCATCTTTTTATATATCTATTGGTAAATGAATGGGACTATATCAAACTACAAAAAGCTTCTACACAGCAAAAGAAACCACCAACAAAGCAAAAAGGTAACTAACCAAATGGGAGAAGATATTTGCAAACAACAGCTCTAACAAGGGGTTAATAACCAAATTGTATAAAGAACTCATATAACTCAACACCAACAAAACAAACAATGCAACTAAAAACTGGGCAGAGAACCTGAACAGACACTTCTCCCAAGAATACATACAAATGGCCAACAGATATATGAAAAGATGCTCAGCAGTTAACTTTTAAAATTTTTAGTTTTATTTAGACATGAAGACAATGACAGGAATCAGATTGAAAAGGTGAAGAAGAGGTGCTTAATCATCCCCACTCTATGTTCAAGTCTCTCCCATTTAGGATCAAAGTGATGTGTACAGCATTTATATATATAAAAGCCTAAGTGACAGTTATGACCAGACGACTGCACGGCTGGTAGCTATGACACGCACTAACCACCAGGGGCAGATGTTCAATGCAGGAACTGCCCCCTTGTGGTCAGTGCGCTCCCACAGCCAACCTCTCTCAGCTGGCCAACCTCCTGTGGTCCCTCCCCCCAGCCAGCTGGCCCAACTGGGACTGGGTGAGATGGCCCTGATCTCCGGCCAGGCCGAGGAACCCCACCTGTGCACAAATTCGTGCACTGGAGCTCTAGTCCTATATAATAAAAGCCTAATATGCTAAGTGTCTGACCGTTCATTCGACCGTTCTACCAGTCGCTATGATGCCTACTGACCACCAGGGGGCAGGTGCTCCAATTGGTAGGTTAGCTGGCTGCTGGGGTCCGGCTGATCAGGACTGGGTGAGATGAGCTGGACATGCCCTGGAGCCCTCCAGCAGTCCTTTCCTGTCCAGCCAACCTCCCATGGTCCCTCTCTGGCCAGCTGGCCTCGATGGCCCCAATTGGGACTGGGTGAGACAGGCCGGACACACTCTGGATGAATCTGTGCACTGGGCCGGTTTTGGCCTGATCCCCACAGGCCAAGCCAAGGGACTCCACTGGTGCACGAATCCGTGCACTGGGCCTTTAGTTATTTTGTATATATAGCATAAAATCAAAGTAAAAAATGTGCTTACTGTGTAAGTGCATTTTAATGTTAAACATTCCTTGTCTTCTCTTCCAACTCATTTTTCACTTCTAAGCTAGCTGTCTTCTCTTCCAACTCATTTTTCACTTCTAAGCTAGCCTTTAATGGACATTTTGAAGTCTCTACTTGATCTTGGAAATTTAAAATATTAGCTTCTTACCAGGGCCTACAAGATGTGATCTGTTACCTACCTGTCTCTCCAATCTATTCTTGGGCTATTTTCATTCATGCTGATTAGGCTCAGGTATACTTGCCATCATTTAGTTCTTCAAAATATGCCACATACTAAGTGTCTTTTTGGATGTTGTTCCTTCTCCCTGGAATTTTTTTTATCAGCTATTTACATAGATAGCTCTCTCATTCTTAGGTATCTACTTAAATGTTTACCTTCTTAGTGAAGTCTTCCATGACCGCCTTACCTTATCTTATCTGAGAAGATGTATCAGTGAGCTAGTACTAAAATAATACTGCATAACAAACAATAACACTTCAGTGACATGCAATTATGAAGACACATTTAACCCAAATGTCTGAGGACTGATTGGGGGCCTTTCCAGCTAGGCCAGGCCTCACTCAATGGCTCTGCTAATCTCATTTGTGCTTGTTTATGTCTGGAGGTCAATTGGAGGTCAGCTGATCTAAGGTGCTTCTGCTGTGCAACTTTGCCTTATATATCTAACATCTTCCTCCTAGGACCAGTGGGCTAATCTGGACCTGTACATTTCATAGGCCTTACATGTGATAGATGTGTAACTATATGAGCAGAAACGTAAGAGGCATTTTAAGGCCTAGGCTCAGAACTGGTCTATTACATTGGCCAAAGCAAGTCACAGAGTCAAACCCAACATTAATGATATACTACTCCCTTGGAAATGTGGCAGGTTGGAAGGGAATATTTCTTATCCATAATCCAGTCTACTGCAATAGGACTCCTCTGTTATTCAAGTTCATAGTACTCTATTTCAAAGCAATTATTTTTGGTCTTCATTCATTGTCTAGTGTCTGTCTTGCCCATGAAATTTTATTTTAGACAAGAAAGAAAAAATAGCCGAAACCGGTTTGGCTCAGTGGATAGAGCGTCGGCCTGTCATGAAATTTTATTTTAGACAAGAAAGAAATAATAGACTATACTGTGGTAACAAATTAGCCCCAAGTATCAGCAGTTTAATGCAATAAAAGTCTGGCTCTCATGTTACAGTCCAATGCCTTTTGGGAAGCCCTCCTCCACTATAGGTATGTCAACTGCATCTGTGTAGCCTACTCAGGGGAAGAAAGAACCAAAGATCAAATGAGATGATTATTTTCAAGGCCAGGCTTAGAAGTGGCTTCTATTACTTTCACCCACCACTGGCCAAAGGGGGAGCAGGCAAAGGAAATGGTGAAGTGAACACTCAGCTTTGTTTCTATGGAGACTGTGAGATCTTTGATGGGAGCTGTGCCACTAGCACCACAGTGCCTGGAAGATGGAAACTACTTGTTCAGTGCATGAGTGAGTGATGTCTTGCTCCAAGGATAGTGTTTTCATCTATGAAAAGAAGATACTGGTTTATACCCAAGAAAACCATCATAAAGAATAAAGAAGTAATCTTTATGATAGGGTTTTATAGGAAAGATGTATTATCTGGGGGCTCTTAGTGTCTGACTTCTGTCTCAAAAATACATAGGAAGTGTTGTTATTGTGTATGAATTATTATTTGTGACAATGAGGAAAATGTATTGATTTATGCAAATATGTGTGTGGATATGTGAAGCCAGACTTTAATTTTCATTTCTTAATGTAAAATGGTCAAGAGAATATGATCTCAGTAAGAGCCAAGACAGGAGACCCCGGGCAGAGAGAGGCAGCAGATGTGGGCCTGTCTAGCCCAGAGTCTTCACCTCAGCTCCAGGGCTTTCTTTTCTTGCCAGCACCATCCAGGCCACGCAGTTCTATACTTACCTACTCCTCCCCGCTCCCTGTAGAGCAGTGGTTCTCAACTTTCCTAATGCTGCGACCCTTTAATACAGTTCCTCATGTTGTGGTGACCCCCAACCATAAAATTATTTTTGTTGCTACTTTATAACTGTAATTTTGCTACTGTTATGAATTGTAATGTAAATATCTGATATGAAGGATGTATTTTCATTGTTACAAATTGAACATAATTAAAGCATAGTGATTAATCACAAAAACAATATGTAATTATATATGTGTTTTCCGATGGTCTTAGGCGACCCCTGTGAAAGGGTCGTTCGACCCCCAAAGGGGTCGCGACCCACAGGTTGAGAACCGCTGCTGTAGAGTGTAAAGGATTTGGAGGGTGGAGTAGATGTACAAGGAACAATGGAAGCCTTATAGTGATCCACAAAGCTCTGCCATTTTTTTTTCTGTCTTTTTACTGGCCTTAAGATAAAACACACACATTGAAGAAACGTATGGATATTGATTTTGTTGGTTTTTCAACAAAATATATAAAATGCTTGGGTCATCCAAGGTACTGACCAATCACTGGGTCAGAAGCCTTTCATGAAACTCCATATTGTTCTGTGTGCCCCTCCTCCGGCTCTCACAGTACATTCTGCACACTTATTTCATACCATATCAAATATAATGTTTTACATTATATTTAAATCTGCTTTGGATCTTTGCCCCTCAATGACAAGTTCTTCTAGGGGCTTATTCATATTGTTCCCAGAGCTCTCACAGGCTATATACCCAGAAGGCCTTAGTCTCATATTAGGAATTCTGTTTTGCCCTCTAGTTTCTAATGGTCTTCATACATGTACTTGAAAGCTCTGCCTTTAAGTTTAAATGTCCCACAGTGCATACTGCAAAGTCAACCTTTGCTCCACCTGATCTCACAAACCCAGTGTTGAGTGTATGGTCTCATGTTTCCTGGAAAGCCCTTCTACTATAATTCTTTAGGTTGACACCTGCATGAATTTTCTGAAGATACTGGTGACCTTGAAAATATAGTAGATTCCCACTTGCTAAGGATGGCTGTGGTGAAATTCATTCTAAAATAATGAATAGACTCTACTATTTAAAATTTCCCTAAACCTTATCATTCAGCCTAACTATGTTCTGTATCATAATTCCTGCTTGGGTTAGTGCTCATCAAATTTCTTTGATATGCAGTGCCTGTACTTCATTAGCTCCTAGAAAATTATAAGCATCAAATAGCCACTGATTATTAGTAATCATATCACAAAAACGCTAAGAGAACATTAAACATGAGACAGAGTTAAAGTTCTTAGCCATTTCAATATCTATTTCAAAGCATCCTTGACATTTCAAATGTCCTGAGTTTTTATTTATGCCGTAGTTGGAAACCTAAATCTAAAACTTTAGTATTATCATGAGTGTTCATTGTGCCCTCTGGATTCGATAGGTTAATTTTAATGAACATTTAAACACTCACATTAGGCAATCTCATTTAATTATAATTAAGATGTGAAGCTGGGAGTTGTAGTGCTTGGCATCCTAATCTGGCCCATTTACTGTGCAGCTATATCTCAAGTGCCGCAGCAATACTTGTTAAATATTTCGGTGCCTACAGAGCGATAAACACTGATTAGCAGCATATCTGAACAGTTCCTTGCCCCTGGGAGATCAGGTTTTTAAGTAGGAACTTATGCCTTAAGGACTTTTCATATGCATTTCCTGCTTTTGAGTAGCAAGTAAAAGAGGCAGGTCAAACTGGGGTTAAGTGCAGTTTAGGCCACAGAAAGGTCTGGAAAGTGCAGGAAGGAAAGGGCTGCAATAAGGAGGGCAAGCCAGTGGGAATTAGCATTCACCTAACGCATACAATGAATGGTGTGTGTTGGGGGGTGGGGGGGATGGAGGGGACAGTATCATTTACATACAATTAAGAACTGGGTCAGAAGGTTATATTACAGGGATGTTGACTAAAATACTGGAAACCAGAAGTACCACAAATGGGTTATGCCCAAAGCAAGGGACCTTTCCAAAGGTCCTCCCAATAAGTCTTTTAAAATGGACAACAGAGAGGAAACCAAGATGGCCGCATAGGTAAACACCAGAAATTGCTGCCTCGCACAACTACTTCAAAAATACAACTAAAAGACAAAACGGACATCATCCAGAACCACAGGAAGGCTGGCTGAGTGGAAATTCTACAACTAGAAGGAAAGAGAAAAGCACA
>NW_005363836.1:154141-190467 GCF_000412655.1 Myotis brandtii
AGGGAGTGGACTGACAATTCTTGGGGGGAAAGGGGTGTGGGGGGTGCGGGAAGAGACTGGAAAAAAATCATACACCTATGGATGAGGACAGTGGGGGAGGGGGGTAAGGGCAGAGGGTGGGATGGGAACCGGGTGGAGGGGAGCGATGGGGGGAAAAAAAGAGGAACAACTGTAATAATCTGAACAATAAAGATTTAAGTAAAATAAAAAAAATAAAATGGACAACAACGTGGAGACCCAGGAACTATACCATGAACCATTATAGCACTAAAAATAACACCTGACCATTTATTTTTTAACATATTACTTAGTAACAGGGAACCATCAAGGCTGGTATGTTCATCTCTATTATAACCAAAGGTTCTTCCCCCTCCTCCCCCCTTTTAAAATAGCCTTAAAAATGTGATGCTACCTGTGACTAGGTCTCTTAAATTAAAAAAAAAACCAACTGTGTATAAAGGAGTGTCCTGTCCTAACATTCTTTTCATTCTCTGAAGAATGTGCATACTGCACTAGCCATGGCGGGAATCAATACCAAGGATTTGCAAAGAACAAGAGCAGGTCTACTCATCCTAAAAATAACATCACTATATATTATACTATCATCATATAATTATAATATAATAATATAACATTTATTATTATAATATAGTATACTGCAGTATAGTGTAGTATAATAGTAATAGTATAATAATATAACAATAATATTAATGTGTTGTTCTAAATTGAGTTATAGATTTCTTTCATTGTGTTGAATAGAGACTCCCTGAAAGTGAAGAGGCATTTTTTATTTTCAACACAATAGCAACAAAATAGCATAAAACAATATTAAGATAAATTATTTTTACATATATATCACTTTCTTGCGTACTGAAATCATACATTTTTGGCTTATAATTTCATTTGTTACAAGAAAACAATATAAAAACAACAATTCTCCTAAGGATCGTGCTTGGCTATTAAGAATAGTTAAAGAACAAAAATTCAGATCTGAAGATCTAATTGTCTTCATTGAGTGATTCATGTCAGGCAGCATCCCATCTAGTAAACAGTGAGCTTCTCCAAGAAGTTTAAATATGGAAGACTTTTATAGGTAGAAACTAGGCAGGACAAGAATGCTATTAGCAAAAGAAAAGAAAGGATTTTTTCTGGCCAGGCTACCTTCCATTTGACGAAGGCTGGATCTGATGGGGCAGATTGCCTCAGCTTCATTGCAAGGGGGGATTGTGGTTGGAGAGGGTCATGACAAATTACCTCACTGGTGCTGACCAAAAATTCCAGACCAACCAATTGAGATTATATGCCTGCAGAAGGTTGCAACTGCAATTAGATCAGGTATTAAGTCTAAGTTCCATGTGATGGGCTTTAGCACAAATGACTCCATTTTGGGCCTGTGGTTTTCTTTAACAGAACTCTATTTTTAAAGAAACTGCTTATGAGATACTTAAAATTAATTATTATTTTATAGATAAACAACTTAAATTAGATTAATTCAGTTTTCTAATCTGTAGACCTAGTCTATATCAAGTGGTATTTAATCAGATTGTATCTTTGTATTTCTAAAACATTCAGAATAATATATTACGGACTGTAAGCATTTTATAATGTAACACTGTAATGGAGGTGTGAAAATCGCTTTTAAATTAGTATAAAAGTAAAAAACTAAACTATTAAGAATACTTGTAACTACAAGAATTAATTAATTTCTGTTTCATATTAATAATGCATTTGTTGGGTTGGGGGGGCGGGTAAGAGATCAACCGAAGGACTTGTATGCATGCATATAAGCATAACCAATGGACATAAGCCACTGGGGGGTAGGGGAGGCCAGGGGATTATTCAGAAAATTACTTCAGCCTAAACACATGGTTTGCTAAGCTTTACTTATTCTAAGATGATGTGTTTTATACAAGTAAAGAATTACATCAATGAAATACATAATCTCCAGCATTTTAATTGCTATTTAATATTTTACTATAGTTTTTATTCCCCCAAAATTCTTCTAATTTCAAGGAGAGGTAAAAAAAAAAAGTAACTAAGTTTTACTATGTACAGTTGACTTTATTAAGCAGATCTTAAATATTTTCTTGGTCTTTTCACTCCCCTTTTAAAATTGTTATTAGAAAATTGCACTGAAGTATAACAATAAAACTTCCCTTGTGACTCTTAAAACACACCAGGCAGTGCCTGACTCTGCGCATGGACTAGATACTTCTCTGCTCCACTAATAAGTGGAGGTTCCCTGGAGTTCTGACTAGTAACTACTACTATATAGAGATTCTTGGGCTTTGTAAATGTAAAGGCTTTACTTCAAATATTCAAACAAATTATTTTAAGGTATCTTTTTTTTTCTTTATTTCCCCTGTCAACCATGGCTTGTAAATGCATTAATTTCATGGAAGTCAACATATATTATATATATATTATTGATTTTAGGGAGGAAAAGCGAGATAGAAACATCAATGATGAGAGAGAATCATTGATTGGCTGCCTCTTGCACGACCCACAATTGGGATCAAGCCTGCAACCCAGGCATGTGATCTGCCCGGGAATCTGAACCGTGAACTCCTGGTTCATAGGTCGATGCTCTACCACTAAGCAACACTGGCTGGGCTGGAAATCACTTTTCTAAAGTAAATTTAATTATTACAAACACATATAGTTATTTTAGGATTAATTATTATGATTATAACATAGGAAACACATTAAACTATAAATATACAAACATGTAATAAGTGCCAGTGTCAAAGCAATTTTTTAATGGTCACTAGGTATTACCACATCAGCATTTAAGGTGTAATAGTGAGAACATAAAACTTTATTTATTCAGAATAATTAGAAGAAAAGTCAACTCAGACCTGTAAAAATCCAATTTATGAAATATTTTAAAAGAAACTCTGTTTTTATAATTTTTAAAAACAAGGAAAATACATTGCTCATTTACTATTTAGTTATTAGGAATAAAACAGGAAGGGAGGAAAAATCACTATACAAAGAATTTTCCTTGCTGCTATTAAGTGTTGCATTAAAAAGGAGTATTGGAAAATAGTATCATCCTTTTGTTCCACCCTGAACATATATATTCACAGCTCAAATATTTAAAATGTAGAGTTTGTGGAATTATTCTGATAGGATGTGTAACCTGATGATTAGAAGAACATCTGAGTAAGCTCTTCACATTCCATTCTTGATTATTATGTTCATTTAGATGTATTTGTCAATTTATAAATACAGTTAATTAAAATTTTTTAAATTTTCTTTTTTTTTTTTTAAGGAGCCCGCTACATGAAAAAAATGCAAGTCAAAGTGGTCACAACCTAGAAGTCTGCAGAGACAGGAATAACTAGCAAGTAGATATTATGTTATTTTGCTATGCTTAAATATGTAGAATTCAGTAGTGTTCTTAGAATTTTACTCTATAATAACCAAATAATCATAATTTAAAATTTACACTTAGTAATATTTGTGTTAACTATATATTATATTACAAAAATAGGAAGAAAATAGTAACTATGAATTTCAGGAAAACAATTTTCTGTCAATATTAATGAAATTATTTTGGTCATAAAGATAAGTTTTTAATATTGTATCCTTTCTCAGGTCTTATTTCTAGAGCCCCAATTCAACAATATATTGCTTTATAAAAAAGAGTAAGACTCTCCCTATGCCTCATGGCATACTTAGCTACTATGTAAATATATTAATTCCTCTCATAAACCATTAATAGAAATTATGTTATAACCATACTTTAAGACTAAAGTAAATTGCATTTATTTTTGAAGGTTACATTTCAAAATTTCAAGGTGCTATCAAATGAAATCCAGACACAAAGCAGGATCTTTCCATTTATCAGTACTTACTGACATTTTCAAGTAATGAAATAATGCAGTGTTTGGATGAGTTGATTAAGAAGAGGATTTAAGAAAGGGTAAATAAGATTATTTAAATGGCAAAAAAACATTTTTGAAAAATTCATTGTTTCACATTAAAGTTGTTGGAGTTTATTCTTTCTCCAAATGTATCTTGAAGATCGTAATAGAATCAGAATGTTAAGGCTAAAAGATTTTAGAAAGTATTTACCTCAAATCTTTCATGGATATGGATTAAGAAACTGATACATTTATATATACATGCTATACATATTTTAATACACACACCAATACAGTTATATAGACATAACATACATCTTTTTAAAAAAAATTTATTGTTGGTATTATTCCAGATGTTCCCCATTTCTCTCCCCACCTTTGCCTTCTATCACCCAAATCCTGCCCTCCCCTCCCTCTGGCCCTCACACATTGTCTGTGTTCATGGGCTATGCATATATGTTCTTTGACTATTCTCTTCACCTTCTTTCATCCTGTCTTTCCCACCCTCCTTTTAGATAAAACTTAACACAGTTAGTTCTTAATTTAACAAAATTTTCAGTGGTAATGATGATTAAAATATATTTATAAAGAGAAGTGTACTGTATAAGAAAGATGGCATTATCTATAATAAAAATATTTTAGAAATTGTATATTTTATATTTATATTTTAAAATCCTATAATAGTAGAAGTTTCTCTAATTATAAAAATGTTTAAAATTGTGTTTCAATTGCTCAACAGTACAGTTCCTAAAGAATTATATAAGCCAGCAGAAGTTTCTTCCCTTTCTGTCTTCTTTTACGGCTTTATAAATGACGCCATGGATAATATGTACCTCACATATAAACTCTTATAAATATTCATACAATTGGAGCCATATATCTTGATAACAAGAATGCTAAGTAATGGTTCAATAGAGAAGGATCATTATAATGTAAATTACTAGCCTTTAATGTATCTGGTTTATAAATTTAGAGTTTTTCTCTTGGGTTGTTATACAGTGATACAAGCTTGCACTATGAGGCAGTGGAAAGCAAAAGCTCTTTCAAAATTCTAAGACTTTTAAAATAGTTCAGTTGGGTTATCTTTCTAATAAAGGAGAGAAAATTGTAAAAAAAATGTGTTTAGAAATATGTTGGTAATAGTCAACATCAATTTTAGCTCAGAAGGAAATGAAGATCATAATTTAAAAGGCATTGAAGAACTTAAAAGAAGAGTTAGTGAAAAAAGGAGAAACATCTGGTAGACTGTTGAGAGAGTCTGGTGGTGGAAGACCAGGTAATTGATGCTTTCAGTAATCCAGGTGGACAATTTCAGAGTCAAACTAATGTGGCGGCAGTAGAGATACTGAACAGGACTTTGATTTGAAAGAAATACCTCCTTCACTGTATTCTACAGAAGCTTGACTTGGATCCCATTATTTTAGATCTGGTATATTAAAAGAAGAGCACTTAACTTTCAGCAGAGGATATTAAAATGCTAGCTTTAGACAGTGAAATTCAGGTGCCTGTGGCAAAGCAAAATGGGTATCTCACAGGGATGATGGAAATTCAGAACTGAAGCTCTAGGATTAGAAGACATATGGACTTAATTTATCTGAATAGAGATAGTGATTGAGGCCACTAGAATGTAATCAGGCAGAAAACATATACAGGGTGAAGTGGAACATTACCACAGGTACAATTCCTAGGATCAATATTCAATCATCAAAAGTGGAATGAACCACAAAAACACTGAGCAATAATCAAAAGTAAGAGTAAAACTGGCTTCCAGTGTTTATGTTTTGTTTTTTAAAAAATAACAACAAAGCAGGCAGATTCATAGACATTAACTGTTAAATGCTGCTGAAAAACCTAGGAGGAAGATGACTGAAAGAGCAAAAGCTTTTGGGCATCAAAATTAGTCAGTCATTGGGAGCCCTAATGAAGAGCATCTAACTTTGAAGTCCAGACGGACTTATGAATCTTTTTCAATATAGTGACTTTATTCTTTACCTTATCTCCTTCCTACATCAAGCCCAATGATAGAATTATATTGTTCAGATTTATCTTTGGATGGTTTTATATTTTTTAAACCAGATTTAATAAGTCAGATTTACTTATTCTCAGGATATCTTTCTATTGCAATCACCCTAAAACATCCCATAATTTGAATAGCTAATTCAATTGAATGTACCTTGGTTAAGGATATCTTCATTACTAGGTAATCCTGTCAAATACATTTACCCTATTATTACTTCATTCAGCCATCTCATAAATGATTTCCCTCAGCAGGCTGACAAATATTCTATTTGCATCTTTGTTAGGAAAATCCCAGTCCTCCTGCAGAATTTCTCCTTTACTCTCATACTACTACCACACTCACAAGACTTCAGACAACAACCGATTTTCTGTGACACCAGCTGGGCATCCTACAATTTAACTCTATTCTGACACTGTCTACCTAGAGAAGCATCAGATCTCCTAGGTTAAGCCCTCAGTCACTTCAGATGACCCACACACACTTCAGATGGCAAACCCACGTAGCAGGTCTCCAGGTTACCCACAACTTCTATCCAACTTGGCTACAAATTGGAGGTTCCCATGACCTCCTCCCCTTGGATTCTGTTATTTGCTGGAACAGCTCACAGAACTCAGGGAAAACTTACTTACATTTATCTGTTTATTAAAAGACATGATAAAGGATACAGATGAACAGCCAGATGAATAGATACAGGGTCTGATAGGGTTCGGAGCACAGGAGCTTCTGTCCCTGAGAAGTTGGGCTGTATTATCCTCCTGGAATGGGGACATGCTCACCACCTGACAGCTCTCTGAATCCCATACTATTGAGATATTATGGCGTATTACTCATGTAGGCATGACCAATTTTTAACTCCATTTCCAGTCCCTCTTCCTTCCTGGAGAATGGGAGGTAGGGCTGAAAATTCCAAGCTTCTAATTATGGCTTGGTTTTTCAGGTGACCAGTTCCCAACCAGGACCCACGCAGAAGTTCAACCAGAGTCATCTCATTAGAACAAAAGACACTCTTATCACTCAAGAAGCTCTAAGAGATTTAGGAACCCTGTGTCAGGAACTGGCATCAATGACCAAATGTTAGAACAAAAGATTCTGCTAGTACCTTTATCCCTTAGGAATTTACAAAGGTTTAATGAGCTCTGTCAAAAACTGGGGGCATAGATGTGCCTATCTACCTGTCCGTCCGTCCGTCCGTCCGTCCGTCCATCCATCCATCCATCCATCCATCCATCCATCCAGTGCTAATAGTTCCTGGCACATAGTAGGAACTTATAAGATATTTTTGAATGAAAGAATGAATGCTTTTCTCCCTGTGGATTATTCCTAAATTCTTTTTAAAGTACTGTTACCGTCTTGCAGCAAATACACTCAGAATTGTTTGACCATCTTTAAATCCTTAAATAAACGAAAGACTAAGAGGAAAATAAGTAAAACTTTTTTTAAAAAAATACATATATTTTTATTGATTTCAGACAAAAGACTAAGAGGAAAATAAGTAAAACTTTTAAAAAAAATACATATATTTTTATTGGTTTCAGAGAGGAAGGAAGAGGGAGAGAGAGATAGAAACATCAGTGATGAGAGAGAATCATTAATCACCTGCCTCCTGCATGCCCCCTACTAGGGATCGAGCCTGCAATCCGGGCATATTCCCCAGCCAGGAATTGAACAGCGACCTCCTGTTTCATAGGTCAGTGCTCAACCACTGAGCCACACCAGTTGAGCAAGTGTAACATTTTTATGTGAGATTTTTCCAGCTGATTCTCATTAGTACTATTATTATTTTTCTTTCCCTGGTACTGTAGAGTTAATTTTCATGATTGTAATTAGGGCAGAATAGCCAACAAATCTTTTAAGACTCTTTATTTAGAAACAGATTACTCTTAAGTCTTTATACTGCTTTATTTATTTTTTTTGGTCCACAATAAAAATAGCATTATTGCTTTATTTCAGTTATATAATCCATGCTTATTGTAAAAATTTCAACCAATGTATGAAAGCATAGTGAAGAAAGTTGGCTGAAAAGCCACCCAAATGATATAATGATTAACATTTACATTTTTTATGGTTTGACCACTTTCTCATTATGAAATGTTCTTTTTTATTTCTAATGATTATTCTTGTTTATTCTACTCTTTCTGTTCTTAGTAAAACTACTGCCAGCTTTCTCTTAGTTAATATGTTCATGTGTTTTTTAAATTAACTTTATTAGAGTTACAAAGATTAATAAGATTATATAGGTTTCAGGTGTACAACTCTATGATACATCATCTGTATATTGCATGTATTTCTTTTTGCAGCCTTCTACTTTCAGTCTTCTTGTGTTCTTATATTTATGATTTCTTGTAAACATCATATAATAGACTTTTTTAAAGTCTAGTCTGTAATATTGATCTTTTACTTGGAATATTTAATTCATTTACATTTATAATTATTTGCTGATATAATTGGATTTATATCTATCATGTTACTCTTTATTTTCTCTTAATAACCTATCTGATTAGGTTTGTTTTTCTCTTTTTTATTGCTTTCTATTGAATTTTGGATTAATTCAATTCTTTTTGCTATTCTATGTTTTTCTGTATTAACTAATTAGATATATATTCTTTAATTGATCTTAATGGTTACTCTAGAGATTCCAACATTTATCCTTGACTTATTGTGGTTTAACATAATATATTAAACAAATAGCCTGATATTAGTTTTAACAATAACCTGATATTAATAGAATCTTAGGAGACTTTAATTCCATCTTTTATCATTCTTATTGTGACACATGTATCTAGAGATTCTTACCCCTCACTCAAGAGATTTGTTATTATTTTGTACAGTCAAGATCCATTTATATTTACCCACATATTTACCTTTTCCACTGTCTTTCATTTTTTCCTGCATATCTGTTTTCCACTTGGGAATATTTTTTCCCCATTTGGGACTCTCTTTACTGTTTCTTTTAGTGCCAGTATACTGAAAATAAATGTTCATAGTTTTTATTTCTTTGAAAATTCTTGATTTCATCTTTGTTTCTGAATATGATTTTTACTGGTTATAGACTTTCAGTACTTCAAAGATGTTATTCCAATGTCTTGTAGCTTCAATTTTTTTTTCTGTTAAAAATGTCATCGGTCTTATTGGTGTTCCTTTGATAATTATTTGTTTTATTGTTTAAATGATTTTTAAGTATTTTAAAGATTATTTTTAATTCTGCTAGCATACACCTAATGTAAAATTTGCAATCTTAACTATTTTTAAGTGTCCAGTTTAGTGGCATTAAGTACGTTCACACTGTTGTGCAACCATCACAGCCATCCATCTTTGTAACTTTTTTCATTGTTCAAAATTGAAACTCTGTACCCATTAAACAACATTTCCTCCACCCCCTGACTGCCACCATTCTTTCTGTCTCTATGAATTTGACTGCTCTAAGATCCTCAGATAAGTGGAATTGTACAGCATTTGTCTTTTTGTGACTAACTTATTTTACATAGCATAATATCCTCCAGGTTCATCCATATTGTAGCATGTGTCTTGAGAATTCCGTTTTTTTAAAAGTCTGAATAACATTTTATCTATATTCCACACTTTTTATTTATTAATCTGTTGATGGATATGTGATATGCCTCTATATTTTAACTGTTGTGAATAATACTGCTATGAACATGGGTATATAAATATTTCTTTGAATTTCCACTTTCAATTCTTTGGGTATATATCCAGAGTAGAATTGTTGGATTATACAATAATTCTATTTTTAATTTATTTTTATTTTTAGTTACAGTTGACATTCTATACAGGTGTACCCAAATATTATATACACATTTTAACAGCTAATAGCTCAATTTTGTCAATGAAATATATTTAATAGACACTGCCTTTATAATTATTCAAAGTGTGTGTATACATTTGAGGGGGACACCCTATATTATTTTATATTCATTTCAGCTATACAGCATAGTGGTTAGACATTTATATAATATATGAAATGATTCTCTCTGATAAGTCTAGTACTCATCTGGCACCATACATAGTTATTACAATATTGATTATATTCTCAATGCTGTACTTTTACATCCCATACTATTTTTGTTTTGTTGCTACCTTAATCCCTAAACTTTTTCACCCAGACCCCAATACCCTTCCAAATTGGCAAATATCAGACTATTCTCTGTATCTATGAGTCTGATTTTGCTTTGTTTGTTCATTTCATTTGTTCTTTAGATTTCAAATATAAGTGAAATCACATGGTAATCTTTCTCTGTCTGACTTATTTCACTAAGCATAATACTCTCTAGAGCAGTGATGGCGAACCTTTTGAGCTCGGCGTGTCAGCATTTTGAAAAACCCTAACTTTGGTGCCGTGTCACATATAGAAATTTTTTGATATTTGCAACCATAGTAAAACAAAGACTTATATTTTTGATATTTATTTTATATATTTAAATGCCATTTAACAAAGAAAAATCAACCAAAAAAATGAGTTCGCGTGTCACCTCTGACACGCGTGTCATAGGTTCACCATCACTGCTCTAGGTCCATCCATGTTGCTGCAAATGGTAAGATTCTTTCTTTTTTATGGCCAAGTGATAT
Organism: Myotis brandtii; assembly: GCF_000412655.1. Classification (NCBI taxonomy): domain Eukaryota; kingdom Metazoa; phylum Chordata; class Mammalia; order Chiroptera; family Vespertilionidae; genus Myotis; species Myotis brandtii. The sequence goes on from NW_005363836.1 coordinate 164,615, forward strand.
TCTACTGTATATATGTACAACATAGTTTATCCAATTGTCTATCAGTGGACACTAGGTTATTTCCAAAACTTGGCTATTGTAAATAATTCTTCAGTAAACCTAGGGGTACATATATTTTTTTCAAGTTGATAATTTGGATTTCTTCAGATAAATACCCAGAAGTAGAATTGCTTGGCCATAAGGTATGTTTTTAATTTTTTAAGGACTGACTGCGAAACTGCTTTCCATAGTGACCATGCACCGCTTTACATTTTCACCAACAATGAATAAGCAAACTGATTTTTCCACATCCTGGCCAGCACCTGTTATTTTGTGTGTTGGTGTATTGTTTATTTTATTGTAGCCATCCTGATACGTATGAGGTGGTATCTCATTGTGATTTGTATAAGCATTTCTCTAATGATTAGTGATGTTGAGCATCCTTTCATGTGCTTATTGCTATTTGTATATCTGCTTTGGAGAAATGTATATTCCACTACTTTGCCTATTTTTAATCAAGTTTTTTTTGTTGTTGTTTACATGACTTTTAAGACTTCCTCTTTAGTTTTTATCTCTATCACTCTTTGGAGAAATGTATATTCCACTCCTTTGCCTATTTTTAATCAAGTTGTTTTTTGTTGTTGTTTACATTACTTTTAAGACTTCCTCTTTAGTTTTTATCTCTATCACCCAAAAATAGAATGTTCCTGTGACATCTTTTGTAAAGGCCAGTATGGCATAAAACAGAGTATCCCCTGCTTTCTGAAAGCCACTTCACTTTTATGAAAGATTTAACTTATTATGGTAATGACAGGTTTTTCATTAAAGTGAAAATCCTCTTCGGATTCCTTTTAATTATCTAAAACAGGTCATTTCTCTTTTGAGATGAGAAGGCCCAGAGGTCTATACTTGTGAATGGCAGAAGGACCCACAAAACTTACAAAACTGTGTGGTTATTGAATTTTTGTAAATAAAATCTTTTCAATATACTATGGAGACTTGCTGTTGTTAAACTGTTATTTCAAATAATTATCTATTCATTTTTTTGGCTTCCAAAAAAAACAAAACTAAAAAAACTAACCATAAATCACCTCCAAGTGCCCAAGTGCATATTCTACTGAGAATGTATCAGTAATTGTGTTTGCTGGACATTCAGAGATAAATTAAAAAATAATGCATTTTCCATGAACAATAACCTAAAAATGATGACTAGTTTGTACATGTTATAGGTGCCATCTATGTGGACAGGCATTCAGAATCTAATGAATGAAATCAATGACAATTCTTCAGGTCCTGTATTGCCAACACGCAACTTTAGTGTCTAAGGATTATAAATATTATGAGAGGGAAGAAAGTCATTGAAGGCTGGTTGAGCCACAAAGTAGCGATCATATGAGAAGGAAGCTAGAGGTAATCAGGGAAGTGGACACAACAGTACTTGACTCTCAAGGCCATAATGGGCAGAGAGAGACTAATGCCAGCTGCACAGCACAGGTTCCTGGCCAGATCTGCTTTGGGTATCTCTGAATGAGCCAGCAACCTGGCTTCTGTTGCCTGAGGTGTTCTGATGCCAGGTGAAAGGTTTTCCAATGCTGCTATCTTCATCTGACTTAATTCCTCAATTTCCTGTGCTGAACACTGAGCCCAGTTCCTACCTGTGGTCTAGTTGAGTACTTTCTAGCTGAAATTAGGAACTGAGTTTAGTTGTTTAAATCATAGCTGAAACCAGACCTGGAGAGGAAAAGAAAGGCAGAGGGAGGGAAATTGACATTTATTGAGTAAGTTTTATGTCATCCAAGTACATTACACACACATTTTTCTCACTTGGCCCTTACGATATGACTATAACAGAGATGAGCCTCTAAACTGCAGGGAAGTTTGTTGAGTGATTATTTTTACACGATTACCACAGTTAATTACTATAGGGAAAACCAGTAGCACAATTTATTTCTATATGACTCGTAGAACCATTCTCTTTCTACTGTAGTACCAGGAGGAAAAAGTTTGCATGAAAGACATTACTAGGCAGAGCGAACATCATACAATTTTATCACCATTGTGAAACTACACAGTCATAGTTTTATGAAATGGAGATGAAACAACTCCTTATTAAAGCAACACCAATCGAACAATGACAATAGCCAGCAGTACTGTTGCTTTGAATGTGACACCTCTGGCTATAGTGTGAAGGGTAGATTGGTGGGGCTCATGGTAGCAGGTAGGAAAATGGCTATCAGGAACAGCCAGGGAATATCTGGGGAACAATACCAAGTGAGCTTTCATAACAAAGAACAGATATTTGAGCTTAAGATGTACACATTCAGGAGGTTTACCATAAAGATGGGAACTAAAGCCAAGGGTGTAAATGAGATTTCCCAAGAAAGAATACAAAGCCAGGTCAGAAGAGAACCAACAAAACTTGGTTAATAAAATAAACAAATACAAAAAATATTTTATCCCTGGCTGGTTTGGCTCTGTGGCCCATGGACTGAAGAGTCACGGGTTTGATTCCTGTCAAGGGTGCATACCTGGGTTACAGGCTCCATTCCCAGCCCTGGTTGGGCACATAAGGGAAGCAACAAATTGAAGAGTCTCTCACACATTGTTGTTTCTTTCCCTGTCTCTCCCCCTCCCTTCTACTCTCTTTAAAACTCAGTGGAAAAAAATATCCTCCAGTGACAAAAATAAAAAATAACAGAGAGGCAGGAAGAGGATGAGGGTAAAGGGAGTTCACGGAAGCAAGGAAAGGGTACTAAGAGGAAAACATGGCTCAACAGTTAAATAAAAGCTGCAAAGAAACCTAAGAGTTCATGGAATCTGGTGGTTAAGACATTGTTGGTGCCTGTGAGAGAGCTACACAACAGTGTAGATTAAGGAATTCGGTGTGTTGTAGGTTGGGTTCCTTGGGAACAAGCTCTGAGATAAAGATAGGATTATTGGGAGTGTCAGGTAGAGAGAGAAATTAAACTATGATGAGATTGCAACAGAGGCCTCGATAGAGCCTATGGATAGCACTCCAGCTGGGAAAGCCTTGCAGAATAGAGCCAAAGTGATACAAGGTGCCTGGGCTTTTAAACCAACATCAACCAGTCGTTGGAGAATGTAACCTAGGCGAGATCATTTCCTTCACCAAAAGGCAGTGCCCAGAGAGGGAGGCACCCATGAGCCTTTAGCAGGCAACCTTCCAGCAGCTGGAAGAGTGAATGGTTTCCTCCTGCAAGGGACCTGGGTTAGAGAGTGCGGCCCAGCGTCCCAGCGTCCCAGCGTCCCAGCAGAGAGTGGAGAAAATGAATGTGAAAGGCTAGGCTACTGTTTAAATACTTTGCTGTAAGGGATTTTGTTATTGCAGCCACTAATCTTCTTTTCCAAAGTCTTCCCCACCACCATCTTCTTGCCAGCTGACTCCTTTACTGACAGATTTTCTTCAGAGATAGATACTTCATTGACTTATGTGCCCCTTTACTGTTCTTTATTAATTGTTACTCTTAATCTGTCTTGTACTATAGAGGCAGATGGAGGCCTAAGTGCATTCCTGTAGCCACCCTCATTAATGCATGTTTATGAAAAATAGCCATAGTGGACAGAATTGCCTTTTCCAGATCAGTTACCATTAGGAAAGAGGCTCCCCCTGAGAGCTCCAAGTTAAGGAATTTAGAAATTACAAGCCAAGACTTGATATATCCCTGCAAGGTTCTGACTGCATTGAAGAGTCTGGTTTTACATATTTCATCTGGGCCTTTACATTTAACTAGAAGATGCTACATAAATAGTACGATTATAAATATGAAATCTTTCCGTAATTATATGCTCATGAATATAGAAAAAGGTTAAATAAAAACTGTTCATCATTTTGGCGATTATTAATTTACAGCAGCTCTGAGTATGGGGACAGGGTAAAAATAGTTCCCAGGAGAGATTTGAGTCAACATGCATTTATATCATCATATCAACCACATTTATCACCCTGTATCCTTATGATCCGGGGTTCATAATGCAATATCAAATGTCTCTAGCAATCACCCGGCATGTGTAAACACTGGCAGTTTTATTATTAGTTTTAGAATACATGGGACCCTCTATTTAAAATCATGAATATTTTTTAAAATCATGAATAGAATAGTTTAATGTTTTAAATGTCTTGGCAGGGTTTCTTTGGAAATATGTTAAATTTCCATTTAACCAAAAAACACCCTCCCCCCCAAAAAAGAAACAACAGAAGCATGCACTACTTTATGGAGTTCTAACTGGAGACTGTTTGAAAAGGCAGTTTTGTTCTTGCTTTGAAAATACCATATAAGTGCGCGCGCGCACACATACACACACACACACACACACACACACACACACACACATGCACGCACGCAGTTCCATCTGTCAAATTGCCTGGAGAATGCTTTTTAACAAGGAATGAAGCCACATTAAAGGCCATAAAATATGCAGCAAGGGGAAGAAGGATAAAGCCATCCTGCAGTTCATTGGCTTTGCCTACTGTGCAGTGCTCTCCTTGTGAACAAGACAGATGGGGTAGTTATTACTACATCAAGATGTCTGCCCTTGTGGACAGTAAGAGAATTGGAAAGAGAACCCTGGACTCCAGATTCCAGCTCCTCCCATGATTATTAGCCAAGGAAATGTGAAAAGTAAGGACATTTCCTTTCATTTTAAGGGAGCAGATCAACTTTTTTTTCTAACAGGAAAAAAACACAAGTTTTATTTGCAGTCAAGAGTCTGTAACTCCATTAATATTATTATTAATTTGGCAAGTGAGAGAAGTGAATTTTAACTTACAGTTTTGCAGCTGTGTCTAAGGAAAGGCAACACATTGTTAAAGGGTATGTTTATAAGCCAGATATTGACAATTGTATAAATGTATTATTGTTTACCAAAATGTGGGAGCAGGACAAGACAAGACATTTTGTTAGCATCCTCATTTGCACCTAACCTAACTTCCTAAAAAAATAGATAAGACAAAGCATTTAGACACCATTTTCCAAGGTAGATTTTTGCTTGGATTGTAATTTTGAAAGGTGTTCACTTTTCTGTCAAATAACAAATTGAAAAACCATTATCTGGAACAAAATGCGCATTGTTAAACTTATTGAAAGTAGTCTCCACCTGTGAATGATAGCAAATCTATCCAATAATTCTCTCCTGGTGAATTTCGAGGATAAGAGAATAACATCAGATGTTCTGACCAGTTTATACGCACTTATGAAATAGGAATGACAATATTGAAAGATCTTGTTTATTAGGAACAATAAGTTATTTGGTATTTCTAGGTAAAAATGTGAAAATGTCCTCTATACCTTCCTAAATTTTTTCCCTTTATAAGAAAAAATTGACATTTTTTTATTGCAAAGTAGCTAATTTATTTAAAAAACACTATACAGTATTTTGCTTGATTTCCCTTATACAACTATGGAACTATTCTTCAATTAATGCCTAGAAAGTATAATAAGATAGAAAAACAATCTCTCAATAAAAATGTACTACCATTTGCAAAAATAATTCTAATTTAGTAGTAGAAGTAAACAACTGATTTTAGAAATACTGGCTTTCTTTAAAAAGGTTTGGAATATAATTTCAATAAAGAGAATGTTGTTTTTCTTTTAAATAAAGGAAATATTTAACACTATGGCAGATAAACTGATTTTTAATAGGTTTTTTAAATGTTTTTAAAAATTGGACATTGTTGTCCTTGCTGGGTTGCTCAGTTGGTTGGAGTGTTGTCCTGGTGCGACAAAGTTCTGGGTTCCATCCTGAGCAGGTGCATGTAGGAATCAACCAGTGAATGCATAAATGTGTGGAGCAGCAAATCAATGTTTCTTTCTCCTCCTCCTTCTCCTCCTCCTCCTCCTCCTCCTTCTTTTCCTCTCAAATCAATAAATTTTTTAAGTGGACATTGTTGTACAATCTAGTGAAAAATAGGCAGCATACAGATAGTTAATTGTCCCAAAGAAGATGTAAACAATTATGATTAAAATATGTAATAATGGTAATTCCAAAAGTCCTAGTCAATTAAAAAAGCTTAGAAAGAATTAATCTAAATATCTTGTCCAAACTTAGGAACTGTAAAATAGTAGTTATTTTAAAGTTTTATATGTTAACATTCTGTTGTGAGGGAATGAAATAAAGATTGTTTCATATTGACAAACAGAGACAATTATTTAGAGAGAAAATAGATTGAAGTACCAATAAGTGTAATACTGAGGCCCTATGTTGAAGAAGATACAAAGAATTTCTGCAATGCTCAGTTGGGCTTAAACTATACTTGCAATATTTTGACTCTAATTTTTGAAAAAATTGAAAGAAGAGTTGGCTCTATTTCCTTTTTATAAACAAAAATAATTCATTTTTCTTGAACTCAAAAATTAGATGTGAATAAAGACTCCAGTGAACCAACATGTTCCTTTGAACATATACATGCATCACAATATACTTCTATGGAGTAAACCAGTTTAACACCTTAGATATAAACTATCTTTATTGTTAACTAGAGGTCCGGTGCATGAGATTTGTGCACTGGGGGGGGGGGTGTCCCTCATCCCGGCCTGCAGTCCGGGACCCCTCAGGGGATGTCCGCCTGCAGCGGAAGCGGGAGAGGCTCCTGCCACTGCCGTTGCGCTCGCCAGCTGTGAATCTGGCTTTTGGCTGAAGGGCACTCCCCCTGTGGGAGCATCATAGTGACTGGTCATTCTGGTTGTTCCACCATAACAGTTGCTTAGGCTTTTATTATATAGACTAGAGGCCTGATGTACAAAATTTGTGCAAGAGTAGGCCTTCCTTCCCGCATCTGCTGGCACTGGCTTCCCTCTGGCACCTGGGACCCGGGCTTCCCTCTGGCCGGCAGCAGGCACCCGGGACCTGGGCTTCCCTCTGGCTGCTGGCAGGCATCTGGGACCTGGGCTTCCCTCACAGCCCCAGCTTCATCTGGAAGGTCGTCCAGTCTAATTAGCATATTACAGTTTTATTATTATAGATATGGTCTCCATATAATCCTGAGAAAGTGGGAGGTAGTCAATGGCTTGGGAATTGATCCAGAGGCTCTCTACCAGTTAGATCTAATTCCTAGGGGAGTTGCCAGTGTAGGATGAGATCTCAATGGGTTTGGGAAGAAAATAACAAAGAAAAAATACATTGCATATGTATATTCCTATTTAAGGCATGGTAAACTTAGAGAATTGTAGCAATGAGGACCACTGTACTCTATTTATAGATGAGGACACTTTAAGAAAAAATGATTTGACTCAGATCATGTGGCCTCTTAAATGGCAAAACTGGGACTAGAATTCAGGTCTCCTGACTCTTAATCCAAAGCCCTTTAATGGAATTCTGGCAAGATTCCTGATGATACTTGATGTTCCCTGTTAGACATGCAATTAAGCTTATAATTGGTCCTTGTTCCACTTCTCTGTGAACTTGCCTTTCTTCAGACTCTATGAGAGGGCACATTATTCACCCAGGGACAGAGAAGAGAGTGTGAAAATTAAGCCAGTGAAGTAAGTTTTTGTTGTCCAGTAAACAAGGGTAATAACATGATTTGATTATTTATTATGTTCTGCTCATGTTTCCTTATTTTCATTAACTGAGTACCTAATTCATTTATCTTAGTGAATCCAAATGTATTTTTAATTTTATTTCTAAATAATGGTGGGGAAATGTTGCAGGATTCCTGTGAATTTTGGCATTGTCACCCCCAACTTTCCTCTTTTTAAACCCATGAAAACATTATTTTCTAGCACTAAAAACCACTTCCACTGATTTCTCAATACTGCACCTTATTTTATGCAGAGAAATATTATCTTTGCTAAAATTGTAATTTTTTCCAAAGGCATTTAGCTTTACGCTGTCGGATTATGCATCTATTCCAGCAGAAGTTTTCCATCTCAGAAATCATTCATCCTGCTCTCTTAGCATAGTTAATGGCCCTGATATTCCCCGCAACTCAAGTAGGCTTAGTATCTTTAGGTGGTCATAAATAGGAGTTGCACTGATTTGTGGTAAAGTACACTGCAAAAGTTGAAGCTTAATATAAAATGACATAGTTAGCCGAGGATTAAGGTTGGGAAGGTCATGTGTATTTATCAAAAATCTAATACTCTGCTTAATTGTATTTTGTTTTATATTAATTTTTTATCTTATGACTAAAGCCAAACAGTCATTGTTGAAAAGTTATAAAATATGTATAATCAAAGGTGAAGCATCATAATGTCTGTAACTTACAGACAGATAAAGCCAAGGTGACTAAATGTTGACAACTGGTGACTGTAGGACAGCCGTGGGCAAACTACAGACCACGGGCTGGATCCGGCCTGTTTGAAATGAATAAAACTAAAAAAAAAAAAGACCGTACCCTTTTATGTAATGATGTTGTTTTTTTTATTATTCTTTTTAAAAAAATATTATAGTAAGTATTACAAAGGGTATTACATATGTGTCCTTCCCCCCCCCTGCCCTTGACAATCCCCTGCCCTCCCTTACCCCCCCGTGTCTTATACACAAACACTCCATCCATGCTTTTGTTCCGGCCCTCCGGTCCAGTTTAAGAACCCATTGTGGCCCTCGAGTCAAAAAGTTTGCCCACCCCTGCTGTAGGAAAAGTATATAAGAGTAAGATTTTCCATTGTCTATTTTATTTCTTATAGATATGGTCATTTCTGAATATTTAGAACAGATTTTTATTGTTTTCATGATGTTTCTTTGTATATCTCCATTGAATAAAGATGCTGTTTATCCAAACAACTTATAAAAATTATCATTTTGTTCATAGTGCACTAAAACTAAATTATAAAAAATCTGTCTCAAGCATAAAAATGAATCACTAATGTGAATAGAAAGTAAAGAGGTCAAAACTGTTATTCAGAAATTTTACTTGAAGAGTAATGCTACCCCTAAAAATCTACCCAGAACTGAATGTGTATAAAGTCATGCAGGATTGCTTATAAAAGCAAAGAAAATTTAGAATAACTTAATATATAGCCATAGAGGACTAGTTAAATAAATAATGTACTCATAATGAAATGCTATGCTACCTTTCAAAATGGTGTAGGTGATGTTTATATTGCTTATATTACTCTACTCTGGTTCCTATAAATCTCATTTATTCAAAGGTATTATAAATGCAAAATCCGTATATTACTATTTTTAATTCAAAACTAACTATATTTAATGAGAGAAAATATTTGTTATATATTGCTGAGTAAAAACCTTAGCTAATATTACATATTCAGAATTATTTTTTTTTCATGTGTGTGAGTGCATGTGTGTGTGCTTGAGACAAATTTTTTATAATTTCGTTTTAATGCACTATGGACAAAATAGCTGATAATTTCTTAAAGTTGTGTGGATAAATCTTTATTCAATGGTGATATACAAAGAAACATCATGAAAACAATAAAAATCTTTTCTAAATTTTCAGAAATGTCCATATCTATAAGAAATAAAAAATAGAAAATGGAGTACTCTTACATCCTTTTCTTTTTTAAAAAGAATCTTTATCATTGAAATTATTACATATGTCCCCTTCCCCACCCCCTACTCCCCATTGACCTCTTCTAGCCTTCCCTGCCCCTTATATCTTTTTCATACATATACCAGTTGTCAACATTTAACCACCTTGGCTTTATCTCTCTGTCTGTAAGTTGCAGACATTATGATACTTCACCTTTCAATATTTCTCTCTATAGCTCTTAAAATGAGGACTATCTTTTCCAAAACTACACCACCATTATCACACTCAAGAAAATTTACAATTATTCCATAACTAGAGGCATGAAATTCTCGCACTGGGGGGAGGGGTTCCTCAGCCCAGCCTGCGCCCTCCCACAGTCCAGGACCCCTCCTGGGATGTCTGCCTAATCCAGAAGTTGGACATCCCTCTCATAGTTTGAGACCCCTCACTCCTTACCGCCCACCTGCTCGCTCCTCCTTACTGTTGGGCTCACTGATCCTTAGCGCTGCCAGAGGCAGGAGAGACTCCTGCCACTGCCACTGCCCTCGCCAGCCGTGATCCCGGCTTCTGGCTGAGCGGTACTCCCTGTGTGGGAGTGCACTGACCACCAGGGGACAGCTATTGCGTTGAGCATCTGCCCCCTGGTGGTCAGTGCACATCATAGCGACCGGTCATTCTGGTCGTACCGCCATACCGGTCACTTAGGTTTTTATTATATAGATATTCACCATATTTAAATTTCTCCAATTGTCTCCCAAAAGCCATGAAGGGCTTTTCTATTTTGCATCCAGTCATTCTTCATGCATCTTGGTCATTATATTCCTTAGTCTCACATCAGAAATATCACATTAGTAGACATATAATGTCATTTTGTTCCACAGTTGATGATATTATATTTGACCACTTTCTTGAGTAGGTGACAAATCCCTCCAACATTTTCTCTTTGTAATTGGTAAATAATATGTGGATTTTAAAACTGTGTAAATATTCCAATTCTAATACATATTTACTCAATAATTTTAGCATCACTTGATTATCTTTGACTGAATTACCATTAAGGATTGTAAAATGTGCATATTCTATCATTGTTCTACATTGTATTAGTATTCTTTGAAGAAGTTTCCCTTTTGATCTCTCTTTCACTCACTCACTACTATGGACTCATAGATTATTTTTAATTAAAAAAATTTAAATTTAACAAAAGTAATAGAAACTTAATTGTAAGTCTAGCTTGCTTTTGCTGGTAAAAATGCTCAGAATTTGGGCTTTGAATCCCTTTACACAGGTAAGGAAAACTGTCTCAAAGCAGTGAATACATCAAGATTCAAACACACAATGGTTTATCTACAAATCTGTATTTATACTCTATGAGTTTAGTAGCATTAACATTGTTCCATTCTTTTTATAAATAATAATTTTGCTGCTTTTCTGTTAGTCTGCCTGACATGTTGAAATTATTTCACAATTTTTATTTACAAAAAAAAAATTTGAAATTTATGAGATTAAACACTGCAGAATAAGTGTTATGTAGCTTGCTTTTTAAATTCCCATAACATTTGATTACTTTTTCTGAGTGATTCACTCACTAAGCATAGACAATTATTACTTTAATTGGTAATTCTACAATGTTTACTCTTTTTTGTCTTTAATTTCTTTATTGGTTAAGGTACTAAAAATGTGTTCTCATTCCCCCATTAACCCCCAACCTCCCCGCCCCCCCTCATGCTCTCATTTACTAAGTACTTTGCTATATCTTCACCTTTTTTGAAGAAAACAAGACACTTTATAATTATTATTTTTCTATTTTTAGTTTTTTACACAAATAAAAATTACTTAATATTTTCTTCATCTTTTAATATAATCCAATAGTATTTAATGATGAGACATTTTAGAACATCAAAAGCTGATTTTTAGGAACTACCTGATCAGTAATGATTCTCTTTTAGAGGAACAGAACATCTTCTAAAAGATGAAAATTTCTATTTGGAAAGTTGCAGAAAATTTGGGTTAATTTTAATAAGAAGGTCTATTCTGGTGATTGGAAAGGAGTGTGTGTAGAGGATAAATACAGATTTGTAGATAAACCATTGTGTGTTTGAATCTTGATGTATTCACTGCTTTGAGACAGTTTTCCTTACCTGTGTAAAGGGATTCAAGCTGACAGTTCTTATACCATCTTCTGAGATTCATGGTAGGCCCTCACCTAATTAATGTAGCCATCATGATTATCATTATCACCATTATTTTCCTTACATTGTCTTTGATATTATCAGCCCTTGAATTGATTGAAGACAATAAATTTGCAAACAAAGGTTCTCAAAATATGAGTCTTTGTTATATAATTGAGTTAAAGGTGACCTCTGTAGTATTGGCTCCTATATTGTTTATTTCTTCACAGCAAGTCAAACTCTGCCAACTCAAAGCTAGCCAGTGCCAAAATCCAATTCTTATACATTCAGTTGCTTTAAATAGAGACCCCAAAGCATAGTTTTAACCATTTAGAGCAGGGGTCCTCAAACTTTTTAAACAGGGGGCCAGTTCACTGTCCCTCAGACGGTTGGAGGGCCGGACTATAGTTTAAAAAAAAACTATGAACAAATTCCTATGCACACTGCACATATCTTATTTTGAAGTAAAAAAACAAAACGGGAACAAATACAATATTTGTATTTGCATGTGGCCCGCGGGCCGTAGTTTGAGGACCCCTGATTTAGAGCCTACCTGCTTTGCATGGCCCATAAAACTGCACCCAATATATAGTAGCCATAGGTAATACAAACCTATGGCCTCAAAAGAGCTGCCACCCTTGCAGCTGTCTGACTCTGAGACTCCACATCGTGCTGCTGCGCAGTATCACCTAGACATAAAAGCCCCTTCTCCAGTTTCCCTCTCCCCAAGAGGTCCCGTGCCCTTCTGGGTGGTGGTCCCACACTCCTGTCTCTGGAAGGTCTCTCACTGGGAGGCACTTCAGAACCTTTTGCAAACCCACCCAAGTGCCACCCACCAAAGCTTGTTGTGAAATACGGCTGCCTTGTGGTCCTGATTTTCCCTTGATCAGCCCTGATATGCTTAAACTCACCAGTCTTATACTCCAGTTTTGGATCAGAGACTAAGAAGTTGAGTCTTTCAGAACCTTTTGCAAACCCACCCAAGTGCCACCCACCAAAGCTTGTTGTGAAATACGGCTGCCTTGTGGTCCTGATTTTCCCTTGATCAGCCCTGATATGCTTAAACTCACCAGTCTTATACTCCAGTTTTGGATCAGAGACTAAGAAGTTGAGTCTTTCAGGCCTCTTGGGCTTTTTAAAAGACTGATGGGAAGGGAAAGAAGGGGATTTCTGCTGCATTTATTTCACAACCTCACCCCAGAGGATTTGATTGTGGCCTCACATTGCCCTTGGTCAGCAGGGAACCTGTGTTTGGTAGAAACTGCCTTACTTTATTTCAGGAGGCAAAATATCTGTCCAGGGCTTTCTGGTACTGTTTTGGGTGCTAAATTGCTTGAGGAGAGCCCTGTTTGTCTCCCTGATACCGTAGAAGGAACATGTCCTGAGTTCTAGTAAGGAATTTTGCATTGATTACTTCACTCAGTCCTGTTTAGAAAAGAATAGCCCTATTTTATTGAGAAGGTAACTGGCATAATAGAGCTAGAAATTGGTAGAGATGGAATTTAAACCTGGAAGTTATTCATAGGCCATGTTCTTGCCCTCTCATCACCGTTCTGCTTTAGCTATTCCAGAGCTTGCAATAATGGGAACTGTGATAATGAATCAAACCTATTTTTTTAAAATATTTCTGCCAGTTTTTACTTCTTTCTCTTTTTTTGTATTGTCAATTCATCAAGCATCTTATAAAATTGAAACCTGGAACTATTTAAAACAAATTGCCTACTTTCAAAAAATTGCCTTTATGTGTTAGTCTTATTATACAAAGTGTTGGTTTATTCATAGGCTGCTGTTTGAGTGAGTTGCTTAGAAATATTGAATAATACCGAGAAAGAGAGAGAGAGAGGAGAGAGAAAGAGAGAAAAGGCTATTTTTATTCAAAAACAACACACTGATAGATCTGTTAGTTGTGAAAGGCAAAGCTACCCAGGGGTAGTTTATGAGAGAAATAAGGCGCAGAAAAAGCTAAACTGTGTTACTTAGTAAACTATCAGGTATTACAGATTTAACTCTTGGCAGCTTGAAAAGAAAAAACACTTAACTGGCTGCTGGAGACTCAGTAAAACGTACATAGGCAGGAGTGAGTTCTTGGGACTTCTAACAGCTTGAAAACAAAAGGACCAAGAAAAAGATGATCAAATGAGAAATTCCCTAGAGAGGAACAACGGACTATTATTACTATGCCCCAAACAGCAGTTGTTAGGTTACTGGGTATAGTACAAAATCCTGATATTGAACAATAAGAGGTTTTGAGAGATCAGACTAAAAGCAAGGTAGCAGTATAGCAAGTGGTCACTATGGTAACCAGAAGTGAAATGTTGCTGATGGGGAGGAACACTGTTAGATTAGGTTGAGGTTATGTATAAAAGCCATAGAGAAAGAAGTCAAGTTGCTTTATTTTCATCTATTTATTTCTGACTTGGAAAAGGAAAAGTATAGGGATAGGCACTGGCTAGGAAATATCGCAATATAAATTATATAGTTTTCCCTGGCCTTTTTGGGGTTAGCAGACGGCAGCAGAGATGAGGGTAAAGACGGTAATTAAAGGTGTTAGTCATAGAGGGGGACAGCCATGTGCTTTCAGCAGGTGCACTGTAAGCCCAGGATCAGGATGGCTTAAGGCCATCTGTACAGTCTCAGAATGGACACAACATGAGAGAGCATAAGATTAAAATAAAAACGGGAAGCACACTTCCAGAAAGTTAATTGATTTGACATTTGTGTTCATTTTTTTCAATTGCTTTCAGTATTTACATTTTTATTATGAAAGGGGAAACAAGCTACTTATTAGTTAATATCTGTGATAGATAACTTATATTTCATTTATTTTAATGAAGAACTAGTTATTGAAGACATAAAGTCATATTTTGGCAAAAACAGTTTCCTTTGTGTACAATGAATTTCAAGATGCCAATCATCAGAGGAGAAATTGGCTGCTGGTTTATGCTATTAAATGAGGAACTATTATTAGGCCAAAAAAAAATCTTGTCATCTGTTAGTCAGAATTTGGTTTCATAACTCCCCAGCATTCACAGATATAAGCAACTTCAGAAAAGACCTCTAATACACAGAGAAACTGAGTGGGGACAATAAGCAAGGCATGAGAGGTTATGGGTTCTACTGTATGATTGGTCAGTTTTTTAATTAGAAGGAGAAAAGTATAATGAGTTTTGATGGCTATAACACACCAAAGATTGCTGTATTAGTCTGCCAGGGCTGTCATTACAAAATATTGCAGTCTGGGTGGCTTAAAGGTTAGAAATTTATTTCTCAGTTTTGGAGGCTGGGAGTCAAAGATCAAGGTGCTGTTGGAGTTGGTTCCTCCGAAGTTTCCCTTCTTGGCTTGCAGATGGCCGCCTCCTCACTCTGTCCTCACATGGCCATTTTTCTGTGTATGCACATCTCTGGTGTCTCTTCCTCTTCTTATAAAGACACCAGCCCTACTACATTAGGGCTACTTATGACTTCATGTAACCTTAATAACTTTTATAAAGACCCTCTTTTCAAATGTAGTCACATTGGAGATTAGGGTTTCAACCTAATGGATTTGGGGGAGGGGAAAAAATTAAATCAATAAAACAATTGCCACTCCCCAAAACAGAGCACACTAGATGTATCCATTCATAAATTTACACAAAAATATTTATTAAGCATTAACAATGTGCCAGACACTGCACTAGGAACTGGAGAAGTGCAGTGAGGAAAGGCAGATGGATCTTATTCTGCAGATTAATGGGACCATTTAAACAATTGTGTTACATTAGGTGAAAAGTGAGTTCACTGAGCTACATAGGAGCATGTAGCAGGATTTCCAAATCTGGTCTTGCCAGATCAAGTATAGAACTCATCCAGTGAAATGTGAACTTCAAATAATTTTTTAGTATGCACATGTTCCAAATATTGCATGGGACATCCTTATACTATCCATTGTTTACCTGACTTTTCAGTTTAACTAGACACTCTGGTTTTTATTCTTTTATTTATTTACTAGAGGCCCGGTTAACGAAAATTCATACACTCAGGGGGGTCCCTCAGGCCAGCCTGCGCCCTCTCGCAGTTCGGGAGCCCTCGGGGGATGTCCACCTTCTGGCATAGGCCCGCTCCCTGGAGAGTGGGCCTAAGCTGGCAGTCAGACATCCCTCTGGCAGCCTGGGAGCCCTCAGGGGATGTCCAACTAATGGCTTAGGCCTGCTCCCCCCGGGGCGGGCCTAAGCCATTAGTTGGACATCCTTAGCGCTGCCGTGGAGGCAGGAGCGGCTCCTGCCACTGCGGCTGCACTGGCCAGCCATGAGCCAGCTTATACCTGAGCAGCGCTCCCCCTGTGGAAGCGCACTGACCATCACAGGGCAGCTCCTGCATTGAGTATCTACCCCCTGGTGGTCAGTGCACATCATAGCAACTGGTCATTCTGCCCTTAAGGGTCAATTTGCATATTACCCTTTTATTATATAGGATAAATCTGGCAACACAGTAATTCCATTCATGAGAATTAAGAAAGCTCCACAGAGGAGGTGAGATGTAATCTAAGACCTGAGGAAATGAATAAGGTTAAGAAAAGAAAAGGAAGTCAGAAGAAAAGATTCCTGCAGAAAAGAAAGATGCTAGAGACCAGCAGTGAAAGTACAGATCACCAAAATGTAGAGTAGTTGAAAACCTGTGGTGAGAAGCAGACACTTGGCAACAGTTACTATAGAAATAAAGAACAGAACAAGCATGAGGAGAAAAAGATGGAAGAAATAATGCCCAATTTCACTAGACTCTAAAGTTATTCAGTAGAGGAGCAAGCTAAAGGGGATACACCAACCGTGACTAACTAATCACCAAGTCTTGTGATTGTAATTCTAATTTATTTATTTTCTTAATCTTTTACTATGTTGACTTCTCCCCCTCTCTACCTCCTTTCTGGCTGCACTTTCTCAAGAACCCCTGATTGGTTTCCAAACCCTCTTCAAACTATTCTTCACTGAGTAGCAAGAATATAAAACAGGTCTGATCAGATCCGTCCCTCATGTAGAATCCTCAGGACATTGCCAGATGAACTTCATCTTGTTTAAATCAGTACAAATTATTCAGAAAATGATGCTCAGATTTAGAAAGCTGATGGAGATTTTAACATAATTTTTAAAAAGCGAGAACAAAAGTATGAAAACTGTATGTGTGTATGTGTGTGTTTATGCAATTTTTGTGCCATAAAAACTCAGAAGGAAAACTGCCTAAAATCCTTCTAAATCATTTAAAGCAGAGTGGAGCTAAGTATGTGAAATAATTAGAATCATAAGTTATCAACTTTTGGTCAACATTGGAGCAATTTCCTTCAAAAATTGTTCATTTCCCTATGAAAGACTAAACATCAAAATAGTCTAAGACACTTAATAGTGTCAGAATTAAGATTAGATTTCAGTTTTCTTGGTCTTAATATACTATACTTTACGCTATTTTGTATGCTATATATAACAAACTAACAGAATATTTCCAGTAAAATGATTTCCAAACCAGTAGTAATTTTAGAGGAAAATACTTCTATATCACCTTAAATTATATGGTCAGTAGAGATTTTGTATATGTATATGTGTATGTTTATAAATGTTGTGAGATATCTCAGCAATGTCTATGAATAATTTGGGGGTATGAGAACTATTCATTTAATAATAGTTACCAAATTCTGTATTAGAATGGCCAGCCATTCTCAGATTAAAACAGAAAAATAGTGACTATTATTTCACAGAGATATGACATAGATCATTATTTTAAATCTTGGTAACTGAAAATATAATGATAGTAGTGCTTTTACTTTTTTCAATCATTTTGTTATTGTTTAAAGAACATAATTTTAATGTATAAATGACAAAGAATTTTAAAAATATGATATGTTTTATATCTGAATCAAAATAGAATATTGTGATAGGAAGCAGAGTTGGTGTCTGGACTTGGTTATTATAACCTGCCAGCATGTTATTTAGAACACAGATGTTACCATAGAAGACATTTCATAAGAAAGATGATTCATCATTTAGATGCCCCCCCCCATATGTAATATCTAGTAAAGCATGAAAATGCTTTGACTTTTCTTTCCGGTGGAATTTAAAAAGAAATTTGAGTCACCAGCTAGCTAGGAAAGGATACTTTTAGAGGAGAGATTTCTGAAATTGTCTGTCTTGGTCAGGTTTGGTGTCCTGATGAGTCCTCAGAATGAGCTTTGACAACTTCCCACAATAAATGCCAGAGCATGCTCTTACATCCTAAGGAAGCTGGAAAAGATCTGCTGAGGGAGTGACATTCCAACTGCCTCAAGATTGAATGATTAAGATTTCTCCAAGTGAAAAAAAAAACAAAACACCCAAAGATCATTCCTGTCAGAGAAATGCCTTTGCAAAAGCTTGGAAGAATGTAAAGGCATTGTGGCTATGTGTTGGGTGGAAGAAGTTGACAACATTTATAGGGTAGGCTGTGTGGTAACCAATTAGAAAGATATTAAAGAAGTCAAAGGAAGGAAAGGAAACATAACCCAACATTTCAGCAATGATTACAGAGACCAGGGATCACATTTAAAAATATGACTCATTTGTGACATTGAGCGTGGAAAATGATAGAAAACAAGAGTGGAGGATGGCCCCAGAGGTTCAGTTTAGGAGACCAGATGAGTTGTCAATTCGTTAACTGAAAGATGGCAGTACATTAGAAAGGTTAGATTTGGGGGAGAAAACGATGAGAGGATGCATTTCACATTGTTACCAGTTTAAAGGACAGTGAAAGTAGTTAGTCAATAAGAAAGTTTGTAGAGGGGGAGAAATTCACTGGGGAAAACAATCTTAGGAGGCTTACCTTAAATATAAACTTTTAACAAGAGAAAATCTTTGCCTCTGATTTTCAGGTTAAATGATTGTACATATTTACTCTCTATTTAAAAGTTAGAAATTTCTAAAAAGTATGATAAAGTATTCTTTAATTTCTTTACTCTGCCCAAATATATGTTATAATCTTTATAAAACAAACCATCACTACTCAGGATAACTCTGAGACAAGCAGGAAAAATTAATTAGTCCAAATATATTTCTTTTTAATATGGGGAAAATATTTAAAAAATATAAATAGCACATTTAATCTAAGAAGCTAAAAAGGTTACTCTAATTATCTGGTACATTCATTTATCTATCATTCCCCCTCCTTTAACACTGCTTGCTCTGAACCTCAACACACACATATACACACAACACAGCAATACATTTAAATACATTTAATGAATTATTGTCTACTGTCCTTAAAAACTAAGCAGATGGTCTAGAAGAATAATGGAATTATTTTACTTTTCTGATTCAGAGTAGATTTGGCTCTTGGTTGAGAGTCAGTCTAGGTCAGTGGTTCTCAACCTTGGCTGCACATTAGAATCACCTGGGAATCTTTTTAAAATCCTGATTTTAAATTCCGGAGGATGAGGCCCAGAAATCAGGATTTTAAAAAGATTCCCAGGTGATTCTAATGTGCAGCCAAGGTTGAGAACCACTGGTCTAGGTAGACAGTGGTTGCTACTTAATGAGAATCCAGGTGTATTTTTGTCTCCACTGACACTCATTTCTGTACCTTGTTTTGTTCTACATATATCTAAAACAATGTGAAATAGAAAGAAGATTTGTTCTGACAGCATCCATATGTTAATCTCACTATAATTGCTAGAAGTGGATTAAGCTCTAATTAGGTTCACAAACAAAGTAAAACATTGAGTTTATATTACTAAAATAATTATTTGGTCTGTGGCATCACATCTCAGTAAGAAAAAGAAATAAGATCTAAGGTTTGGTGCAAAAGTTCAAGGTCAGTCAATAGAATTGTTATCAGGAGGCATTTCCATTTGAAAGGGTTCATTATTGACAATGGAGAAAAAATCTTAGAAATATTTTTCATACCATTTATTCATGTTATTATAAATATCACTTCCCTGGAAACTCACAACCAAATGAGACCTTAAGTTCTATTAACCCTGTATAAGTGGCAAAGAATTTTTAAAATTTGAAAATGTGACCTTTATATAATTATTTACAAAGTTCTTTTCTAATGGACCCACCTGTTCAAAAATCAGGGCCATTAGTAAACTTCCAAAAATATCTGGGTTATTCACACATTGTTCTGGAACTATACCTGAGAATGAGTCTATTTATCTACATGAGACGCTTCCTATAATTGAAAAGTTAGAAAACTATGATATAAGCTCTTGTCCAAGAAAGAAGTTTCCAAAGATGATGTTTGAAGGCAATGATTGGTGAAAAGTAAAAGTGTTTCCTATTAGTAAGCCCTTGAGTTAAATCCATTAAACAAACTGGTTTTGTAAGCATATATCAAGGGAGGAACAAATGAAGAGAATAAAAACACCTTAAATTATACTTTGCTATTTAAAACAGACAAAGATTGGAAATAAACTGAGTATATCTGCTGGCAGTGGTGCAAAGAAATGGGTATTCACATATAATACTCTGGTCAGTCTCAGTTGGTACAAATAATTGAGCAATTTTACAGTATTTATCAAGAAGAGTAAAAGTGTTCAAATAATTTTCACCTAATAAAAGCACAATAGCTTATATTTGAGGTTATTAATTAAGGCACTAATTATAATTTGGGGAAATGTTGAACTATATACATTTCTAGGATAGAAAAAAGATTGATTAATAAATTGGTAGACATATTCACAACAGAATATTTCAGTCTTCAAAAAGTATGTTTCAAGGAATGTTTAATGATATGAGAAAATGTTCACAGTGTAATGCTAAGTAGAAAAGCATGACACAAAACAATGTATTTAATCTTAATAATATGTGTGTGTTGTATGTGTGTGGGGGGGGAGGTGTATGTGTCTGTCTGTATTTAGAGTGCAACCTTAAGTGAAAGGAAGGGCTCTACTATGTTAATAATGCTTTACTTCTGGATGGTAGGAGAATAGTGAATTTTCTTTTCTTATACTGTTCTATTTTTTCCCATTCTTAAAATAAATATGCATTACTTTTATATTCTGGAAAAAAAAACATACAGGAATTTTGAGTAGCAAAATTTTGGTTGAGCAGAATTGTATGTCCAAAATGTCTAAACAGTTCTTCTCTCCTTACTCTTATTCTGTTCTCTCTGTGCCAATATAAAATGTTCATTAGAAAAGTATCACTCAGCCCTAGCCAGTTTGGCTCAGTGGATAGAGTGTCAGCCTGTGGACTGAAAGGTCCCAGGTTCGATTCCGGTCAAGGGCACATGCCTGAGTTGCAGGCTCCATCCCCAGTAGGGGGCATGCAGGAGGCAGCCAATCAATGATTCTCACTCATCATTGATGTTTCCATCTCTCTCTCCCTCTCCTTTCCTCTCTGAAATCAATAAAAATATATTTTTTTTAAAAAGAAAAGTATCACTCAGATATATTCCACATGACCTGGTGGTTAATAGTATACGCTTGCCTGGCCAGTGTTGCTCAGTGGTTGAGCATCAACCCATGCACCAGGAGGTCACAGTTTGATTCCTGGTCAGGGCACATGCCCGAGTTTTGGACTCGATCCCCGGTTGAGAGCATGCGGGAGGCAGCCGAACGATGTTTCTCTCTCATCAGTGTTTCTATTTCTCTCTCCCTCTCCCTTCCTCTCTCTCTAAAAGCAATAGAAACATATTTTTAAAAATAGCATAATTTTATACTTTATATTTTCATCCTCTCAAATGTTCTTTGATTTACTTCCAGTATCAGTTTGGGATGACATATAGTGCTCTCTCTTTTCTATTAGAACTGCTTCTCCCAAACGAGTTATTCCTATCATTTCCATATGATAACCATCATATCAATTTTTCAAAATACTTCTAAATATTATTTAACTCTTTGGGTTCAATTTTTAGGTTCAAGTTATTTATGTTAACTATGTCTACTGATTAAATATATTCAGTCATTTATTTTTATGGGTATTTATTTCTGACAATTTAGTGGGTAACCTATTTGTTTTGTTCTTTTGGTTATGTCACACATTTTCCTTGAATATCTAATTTTTTACTTTTATTGGGTAATTTTGCTTGCATTTGAAATTGCAGTTTTAAGTCTTTTGCAACTGGTTAGTGGAAAATTTCCATCTTTGCCTCTATTCATTAATCTGTACAAAAAGAATTTCACATCATATGTCTGTCTTGGATTAGAAAGACAAATAAAAGACAGAGTTCTAATTAAGAATTAATGCCAAAAAAAAACACCCCACAACAAAACACCAAAAAAAAGGATTAATGCTACTTCAAGAGATTGACAAGGAAACAATTGTAACCGGTCTACACCAGATTAGACCCTGAGTTCTATAGACACTGGAGATGACACACCTAACTTTTGGTTGGAAGCTAAAGAGGGGATTGTATTAGTTTGCTAGGGACCCCACCATAACAAAGTACAAATGGATGACTTAACAGAAATTCATTTCCTCATAAGTCTGGAGGCTGGAAGTACAAAATCAGTGATTATCAGGGTTGGATCCTTTTGAGAGCTGTGGGGGAAGGATCTAATCCAGGACTCCCCCCTTGACTTGTAGATGTCTTCTCTGTGTCTCTTCACATTGTCCCTCTATGTGAGTCTCTCTTCATGTGGCTTTCTTTCTGTAAAAATAGGACTCTAGCCCAGCCAGCATGACTCAGTGGTTGAGCATCGATCTATGAACCAGGAGGTAACAGTTCCAAGTCAGGGCATATGCCCGGGTTGTGGGCTCGATCCCCATTGTGGGGCATGCAAGAGGCAGCCGATCAATGATTCTCTCTCATCATTGATGTTTCTATCTCTCCCTCTCCCTTCCTCTCTGAAATCAATAAAACATATTTTTAAAAAACAGGACTCTACTCAAATATGACCTCATCTTAACTAATTACATCTGCAACAATCCTATTTCCAAATAAGGCCACATTCTGAGGTACTAAAGATTAGGGCTTCAACTCATGAATCTGGGAAGATACAGTTCAGGAATAATAGAGACAGTAGAGGAGTTTGTTTTTTGTTTATAAGGATCATCTTTAGGTTTAATTGATAATGCTTGGAAGAGTAATCCAGGAGAGACAGTAGTTCAGGAGAAGAAACAGGTAATGCAAAGGCCTAAAGGCATGGAAGGTGCAGTGTGAGAGGAGACTGAAATCTTGGCAGCTGCCTATATGCCTGGCTCTGCAATACTGTGGGGTTGGTAGCAAAGGTGGCAGGGAGCCAGTGAAGAATCTAACACAAGTTTAGATTTGAGTTTTGGAGATGATTATTCTAGTAGCTCTCTGATCTTTGTGAAGCACCTTCTGTCTTCCAGCAGAAGCCCATCATTTAGGCATGCTCTTCATTGAAAGAGCTCACCTTCCTTCTTTGAAACTTTTCCAGTCCTCTTGGCAAAATGTTTACTACTGATTTTATTCTCTTAATTCTCTCAAATCCTGGTGCCTGTCATCATCTGCTAAATAATTTAATTCGGTAAAAATTTTAACTAAAAAAATTCCAGCCAGGGAATATATTACTTATAGGATGAATAAAGGTAAGCATTTAAATACTCAGGATGTTTAAAATTGTTGTTTGAAATTATACTTTTAATCCCATATTGTAGAATAACAGTTAAAAAATTCAGAATCATAGCAAAACAGTTCAGTTTTGTTTTTTTAAATAAATCTTTATTGTTCAGATTATTATAGTTGTTCCTCTTTTTTCCCCCCATAGCTCCCCTCCACCCGGTTCCCACTCCACCCTCTGCCCTTTTCCGGTCAAGGGCACATGCCTGGGTTGCAGGCTCGATCCCCAGTAGGGGGCATGCAGGAGGCAGCCAATCAATGATTCTCTCTCATCATTGATGTTTCCATCTCTCTCTCCCTCTCCTTTCCTCTCTGAAATCAATAAAAATATATTTTTTTTAAAAAGAAAAGTATCACTCAGATATATTCCACATGACCTGGTGGTTAATAGTATACGCTTGCCTGGCCAGTGTTGCTCAGTGGTTGAGCATCAACCCATGCACCAGGAGGTCACAGTTTGATTCCTGGTCAGGGCACATGCCCGAGTTTTGGACTCGATCCCCGGTTGAGAGCATGCGGGAGGCAGCCGAACGATGTTTCTCTCTCATCAGTGTTTCTATTTCTCTCTCCCTCTCCCTTCCTCTCTCTCTAAAAGCAATAGAAACATATTTTTAAAAATAGCATAATTTTATACTTTATATTTTCATCCTCTCAAATGTTCTTTGATTTACTTCCAGTATCAGTTTGGGATGACATATAGTGCTCTCTCTTTTCTATTAGAACTGCTTCTCCCAAACAAGTTATTCCTATCATTTTCATATGATAACCATCAGATCAATTTTTCAAAATACTTCTAAATATAATTTAACTCTTTGGGTTCAATTTTTAGGTTCAAGTTATTTATGTTAACTATGTCTACTGATTAAATATATTCAGTCATTTATTTTTATGGGTATTTATTTCTGACAATTTAGTGGGTAACCTATTTGTTTTGTTCTTTTGGTTATGTCACACATTTTCCTTGAATATCTAATTTTTTACTTTTATTGGGTAATTTTGCTTGCATTTGAAATTGCAGTTTTAAGTCTTTTGCAACTGGTTAGTGGAAAATTTCCATCTTTGCCTCTATTCATTAATCTGTACAAAAAGAATTTCACATCATATGTCTGTCTTGGATTAGAAAGACAAATAAAAGAGTTCTAATTAAGAATTAATGCCAAAAAAAAAAAAAACCCCACAACAAAACACCAAAAAAAGGATTAATGCTACTTCAAGAGATTGACAAGGAAACAATTGTAACCGGTCTACACCAGATTAGACCCTGAGTTCTATAGACACTGGAGATGACACACCTAACTTTTGGTTGGAAGCTAAAGAGGGGATTGTATTAGTTTGCTAGGGACCCCACCATAACAAAGTACAAATGGATGACTTAACAGAAATTCATTTCCTCATAAGTCTGGAGGCTGGAAGTACAAAATCAGTGATTATCAGGGTTGGATCCTTTTGAGAGCTATGGGGGAAGGATCTAATCCAGGACTCCCCCCTTGACTTGTAGATGTCTTCTCTGTGTCTCTTCACATTGTCCCTCTATGTGAGTCTCTCTTCATGTGGCTTTCTTTCTGTAAAAATAGGACTCTAGCCCAGCCAGCATGACTCAGTGGTTGAGCGTCGATCTATGAACCAGGAGGGAACAGTTCCAAGTCAGGGCATATGCCCGGGTTGTGGGCTCGATCCCCATTGTGGGGCATGCAAGAGGCAGCCGATCAATGATTCTCTCTCATCATTGATGTTTCTATCTCTCCCTCTCCCTTCCTCTCTGAAATCAATAAAACATATTTTTAAAAAACAGGACTCTACTCAAATATGACCTCATCTTAACTAATTACATCTGCAAAAATCCTATTTCCAAATATGGCCACATTCTGAGGTACTAAAGATTAGGGCTTCAACTCATGAATCTGGGAAGATACAGTTCAGGAATAATAGAGACAGTAGAGGAGTTTGTTTTTTGTTTATAAGGATCATCTTTAGGTTTAATTGATAATGCTTGGAAGAGTAATCCAGGAGAGACAGTAGTTCAGGAGAAGAAACAGGTAATGCAAAGGCCTAAAGGCATGGAAGGTGCAGTGTGAGAGGAGACTGAAATCTTGGCAGCTGCCTATATGCCTGGCTCTGCAATACTGTGGGGTTGGTAGCAAAGGTGGCAGGGAGCCAGTGAAGAATCTAACACAAGTTTAGATTTGAGTTTTGGAGATGATTATTCTAGTAGCTCTCTGATCTTTGTGAAGCACCTTCTGTCTTCCAGCAGAAGCCCATCATTTAGGCATGCTCTTCATTGAAAGAGCTCACCTTCCTTCTTTGAAACTTTTCCAGTCCTCTTGGCAAAATGTTTACTACTGATTTTATTCTCTTAATTCTCTCAAATCCTGGTGCCTGTCATCATCTGCTAAATAATTTAATTCGGTAAAAATTTTAACTAAAAAAATTCCAGCCAGGGAATATATTACTTATAGGATGAATAAAGGTAAGCATTTAAATACTCAGGATGTTTAAAATTGTTGTTTGAAATTATACTTTTAATCCCATATTGTAGAATAACAGTTAAAAAATTCAGAATCATAGCAAAACAGTTCAGTTTTGTTTTTTTAAATAAATCTTTATTGTTCAGATTATTACAGTTGTTCCTCTTTTTTCCCCCCATAGCTCCCCTCCACCCGGTTCCCACTCCGCCCTCTGCCCTTACCCCCCACTGTCCTCATCCATAGGTGTATGATTTTTGTCCAGTCTCT
>NW_005363836.1:192226-206156 GCF_000412655.1 Myotis brandtii
CAGACAGTCCAGTTTCTCCCCGTATGAGTCTGGGTCCCCAGAGACTCGCCCGGACCTGGAGTTCAGAGCAGTCGGGAGCTTGAGACTCCCTCCCGATTGAAAGACAACCTTGTCCTCAGTTGCCAGCCCTTTCCACGTGTGCCTCCGTACCTCTGCACTTTACTTCCGCACCTCCTCTGAGTCTCAGTGTGCTTTTCTCTTTCCTTCTAGTTGTAGAATTTCCACTCAGCCAGCCTTCCTGTGGTTCTGGATGATGTCTGTTTTGTCTTTTAGTTGTAGTTTTGAAGTGGTTGTGCGAGGCAGCAATTTCAGGTGTTTACCTATGCCGCCATCTTGGTTTCTCCTAAACAGTTCAGTTTTAAATGCACCTCTGATTCCACCCTGGGAACTTTCATGAGTGCATTCTCCCATGTTTTTAACTTCCTTCCAGCTTTAAACTTGTTCAATTAATATTCCTTTTACTTTGACTCTTTTTTCAGCCTGAGGGTGACATCAAGCAAGCTTATTTGTTTCATAAATCTCTTAAAATCTTTCCAATTATAAAGTAACTGCCTAGATTTATACCCAAAGCAACTTAATTGATTAAAAGATTGCCACTATAAGTCCTGTTTATTTAGTTGAGTTTCAGAATTGCAGCATTTGCTCTAAATAGAAGACACAAGTACCACCATCATCATCATTAATTAAAATATTAATAAATATAGATAATACTAGAAGTTATCTATAGTTATGATTGAAGAATGAGTATAAAACAGCATGAAATGCCATTTAAAAGCGCTTTCTCTAAGTTGTTTATATCAGTTTGAAAACACAGGTCTTTCATCATGTCTTGTGAAGGGCACCATATTGACATTGTGTCACAACACAAAAGGCAAGGAATCCCTAAGATGAGAACTACATGGAAAATGTTTTCTTGCTAGCTCCCAATAAATGCATCTTCTCAAATCTTGAAAGAAGATGTGGAGTGAAATGCTTCATTCAAAGTGGACTTTTTTTTTTTACAAAAGTAAATATTTACCATCTTGTACCCAAATTTTCATTAAATAAAATATTTGATTAAACTAGTACTTCTAAATGTACTATATACAACTCTGGCTTCTCAATAAATTGTGATGAATAATTAATATTTTTCTTAATAGCTCAGTCATCATTAAGAATATAAATCATTATCTTATACTACAGCATAAAAAATATCTCAGGAGATATTAAGGTATAAGACCATCTTATGAGTAATTTATGTAAGGGTGAGATAAGTGATCAGACTAAGGTTCAACCAAACCTAAGATTGTATTAATTAAATAGCCTTTATTTGACTACTTCTGTTCTATTCCCTTATTCTGTCTCTCTGTGAACAAGCCTTCAGATATTATTCCAGCAATTTATTATTTTAGATTATCACCTTACGAAAGTTAGATCTTTAAGAATGTCCCAAATCTTAGAAATTGATGTCTTTATGCTGCTCTTGGCTGAGGTTCACAATTTATCTGAAAGCAAATTCTATAAGAAACATAACTATAACTTTTTTTACAGAATTAGAACTTTTTTCTGAACTCAGACTATTATTAATCTAATCTTGAAGTCTGATTTCTACTGTCCTCCACTGTTATATTTTCATATTTAAGTGAGTAGATTAAAATTCCAAGAGAAAATGGAAATACTAAAATACTGTTACTCATCTGTGTGATACAATAAGGAGTCATTTTGAGTAACCTTGTATATGCCACTACTTAGTAAAAATCTTCTCTCAAGAGACTTTTTTCCCAAATTGATTCTATAATCCTGAGGTTGATGTTCTTTAAAGTAGTTAGTTAAGATGACAATAATAACAACAATGAGGAGGAGGAAGACAAGGAAAGCAGCATTTTTATATAGTCTGGAACAGTTAGAGAAACCTTTAAAAAGAAGTTGAGCTTGAATAAATGATCTAAACTCAAATTCTATGGACTTTTTTAATAGCACACACTGTGACTCATAGGCAATGACGTAAATAAAGAGTAAAACAGAACATTCTATTTATCATTCTAAGATGTTCCATTTTACAGGTTTCTATAATATCAGTTACTGTGATGTTTTAAGACCTGCAAATGAATTCTAATAACCACCATGGTTTATAAAGATATCATAGGTTTAACATAAATTGGCCAGACTGGTATAGATGGGAAATATGGGTAAGGGACATATTGGGTGTGATGTAAGCTAGAGCACAGAATTGGAAAAGTATGCATATGAAAGTACGAGGTAGAACAGCTGAAAAATTGGGTTGAAATGAGTTTAAATGTCAAGATAAAATATCGTGTAGACCAGAATTTCCTAAAATGTATTCTAAATACTCATTCATAATTACAGTGATAAACTTCAACATTTTCAGTTTTTTTTAAAAAAGTGTTTAGTAAACACTGGTTTGAAGAAAGATAAACATATTTACCACAAGACCTTTCTGGGGTCATATTAATATACTTATTTCTTAGAGGAAGATACCACCCAGGAGCATGGACTGGGGAATACCGCTCTAGAAAATCTGGACTCTGTGAAGATTCTAGAGCTGGGGAATAGACATGCATTTTAGGAGATTAGTCAAGATACTTAATGTGTATGTCAATATGGATATAACTTTAAAATTTCCTTTTATAGCAATTATCATAATCTGCAATTATGGATTTACTAGTATTTGCACATGTTTTATTCAGTATTCATCTTCCTTACTACCCAGTAAATTCATTAGAGCAGGAACCAGAGCTCTTTTATTCACTGGTATTTCCTACTTATAACCCAGTACCTACCTACCACAGAGTAGGCATTTAATAAATATGTGTTGAACAAATGATGGTAAAGTAAAGGTATCTGGAAACAGTATACGTCCATACAGTTATATTTTTAGCACTACCACCAGGATATGATAAGGGTCTGATCCAGATTGAATGAATGGTAAAGAAAGAAAGGGGAAGATGCAGAAGGTTTACTATGGGAGGAAAGAAAGAAGAAGCAGTAAAAGATGACTCCAAGGTTCAGAATTAAGAGAATTAAAACAAAGCTAATCAAAATTAGAAATCGAGAAGGAAAGGGCAGTGTTTAGTGTGAAGTAGGTGCTTTATAAATATTTCCAAGATCTGCTTTAGATTAGTTAAATTTTATTCAAAGATAGGGAGCTCATGAAGCAAAAACTATATCAGGGATGATGGTTTATATTGGGAATCATTCATAGAAAGACTCTTGAAATCAGTAGATGAAATGGGAAGAATGTGTATAGAGAGAACAGAAACATTGCTTTATTCTTTGAAGAAGTAGCTTGTCTAGAAGCATAACTTAGAAATATTTGATAAGCTTCTTCTAGGTCCCAGGCACCATGCTTTTCTTCTTGATTTCTTGTTTTGATTGCTAATGTGATAATATCAGCATTAAGGACCACAAGGGTTTTGTCCTAATGACAGTTCATTGATCTTTATCAAGACAAACTGGTGCCCATGTATTGAAAGCAAATAAAATTGTGTGTAATAATTGCAGGCTTTCAAATATTGTAATGACAAGATGAAAACAAACCCCTGAAATCTGAGTATTTTTGAAGTGGGATCATTTTAATGGTCAAAAAACAAGCCTCAGATGCTCCACATGGAGTCCTATAAGCAACATGCCAGTTGTCTTGATAAGGGGGTTTCAGAGACATACTTGAGGTTAGGTAATGGTTTTAAGGATGTTTCTTGAAGTAGGACATGGAGAGAACTTGGCAGTTTTCCATCTCCCTGTGGCACATTTAGTGAAGCAAAGGTTTCTCAGTGAATAAATTAGAAATGTTTGTTATTTGAAAAATGTAAGTCTGTGCCAACTAATGAGGATAGGCAGGGTATTTGTCCCAAGAAATCTTAGAAAGATTGAACTTTCCTTTATCCCTTTATCTTTCAAGGTATGTAATATTATACAAGGATAGCATGAACAGACCAGACAAAGGTATAAAATCCTAAGGAATGCACAGAGGTATCGAAAGACAGGTGTTTTGATACTCATATTCTTATAGCCTGAGTCAACTACTGCAGGCATAATTCTCAAATGGTTGAAATTCTTTTTGGCATAAATTATCAGTAGAGAAGGGTTTGAAGAATGTAGCAGGTGAATCTTCCTTTGACTTCACTTGGGTGAGGCCTTATTATCAAACCTGCTGTTTAAATGCATTTGATTCTAGGAGAATGTAAAAAGGGAGGCTGTTGACTGCACACTGTGGTTATAGAAAAAAATCCCCTTTAGCTATTCAATTTAGATTTTTTAAAAACACGATTCAAGCGAGAAGGGGATCAATGTAGTGTTGTGAGTAGCCAGAAAAAAAATGCTTTTATCTTTGATTTCAAGGAATTTACTGGAAGGGTCTTGCCAGGAAAAGATGAATACCTGTTTTGCCTCTTTAAATCCTTTTGAAAAACTGAAAATCTAAGAGTTTCTCTTTTGGATGTGTGCTAAGGATATGTAGTAACACAAAAAATCAGATTGCTTCTGAGTCAGACTCCAAACACTGGGCATGAAGCTACATGTCTTTGTGGTATACTGGGCTATGGTCATGTTTAAGAAAAAAATATATGTGCTTCTGTATATAATGTATGTAATGTGTATGTACTTTCTTGTGTTTTGTGCTTACACAATTCCTGAAAAGCTTTCTCAATTCTACCACATTACATTTCCATACTTTTGACATTCAAAAAATTATTTAAAACTGATCACTAAGAGGCCAATGTTATTTCCCTCACTGCCACCCCTTCATTCTGTTTTGCATCTATGAAGTATTCTATGTGAAAATAACTCTCGTGTGTGTGAGTGTGTGTGTGTGTGTGTGTGTGTGTGTGAACTGATAATAAAGTCATGACTATAAATTCTCATATGCTGATCTATATACATTGCTATCAATGTAATGCAAGATCTCTAATAGAAAAAAAAATCAATGATTCTGCCTGGCCAGCGTGGCTCAGCAGTTGATCATCGACCTATGAACCAGGAGGTCACAATTTGATTCCCGGTCAGGGCACGTGGCCCAGATTGTGGACTCAATCCCCAGTGTGGGTGTGCAGCAGACAGCCAATCAGTGATTTTCTCTCATCGTTGATGTTTCTATCTCTCTCTCCCCCTCTTCTTTCCTCTCTGAAATCAATAAAAATATATTTTTTTAAAAACCAGTGATTCTGGGGTAAGGAGGTATGAGATCCAATCTCAAGTCTACTAATTACTCTGTGTGTGACCTTATGCACATCACAGATTCACTAAATGTTAATTAGTTATTATTAAAATATGGAAAGTTACACATATGCCTATTTTATGAAAAAGCAAGGTGAAAGGTTATAAATTGTTTTGAAATTTTTGCAAGGACTGTACAAATGAAAGTTATATTCATCTAGCTCCCATATTGATTTGTTAACAATCAATATTTTTAAAGTATCAACTCTGGACCAGATACTAACCAACTTATTGGAAATATGCATTGTTGAACAGGCTGGACATGGCCTCTTCTCACAGAGGTTTCAATCTAGTAAACAAGATTGATATTGAATTAAGTAATTAAAATGTGGTCAACAGGAATTGCAGCATAGAGTTGGAATATATGCTCAAGAATCATAACCTGCCTTGATGATAAGTAGAGGCTATTTTCCCTTCTTCATACAATTATTTTAAACGGCAAGGGAAATGTACCTATGCAGAAGCAGCCTTATTGCTGAAGGCTCTGGCATAAGAGAAATCATGTAGTCTTAGAGTTATAAAAGAAGCTGTGAATGCAAAGAGCCAGAAAGGAATGAGAAGAGTGTATGTGGAAGGCAGCAGTCAGACCCCAGGACATCACCATCCTTGGTATGCCAGAGTAAAAATGTTAGACTTTGCCTAGAGGTCAGAGAGGAGTCATGAAGTATTTGTACCAAGGGGGTGACAGCATAATATTTATGTTTTTAAAAGGTCACTCCAGCTGCACTGTGGAGGGAAAAAAGAGAGACAGGCATAAGTGCAAGAGATAATAGTTTGAGCTAGGTTGCTGAGCAATTGAACTTGTTTCAATAAAAGTTTAGGCTATTTAATGGTTAGGACTTGGTGATAGGTATGGGAAGTGAGTGAACTAGAGGAGTCAAGAACAGTGCCAAAGTTGCTATATTAAGAAACTAGGCGAATGATATTTCCATCCACTGAGATTTAGAACACAGGATGAGGTGGAGGTTTTGGGGCAGAACAGTCGTTGCTTACACTGTGAATGCTTAAAACCTGAAGACACAATTTTAGTATTTTTTATGTACTCTTATTTTATAGATGGCTAAACTGATAGAGGTAAAACAGTGTGCCAAGAGACACACAGCGAGGGAGTTAGCTCCATATTCTTGACCATCATAATGCTCACTACCTTTAAGAGCATCACTTCAGTTTTGAACAGTTATATTTGAGATGCCCATAAAGTAGAAACAATAAGAAAAATAATCTGAGTAGAGATAAAAAGAATGTTTATAATCATCCACTCATCAAAGTTAAATGAGATTGTAAAAGGAAAGAGTGTATAATTAGAAGGGAATGGGCCTGGAAGGGGTGAGGGGAGTATCTAATACTATAAATCTCAGTGTTTGGAGAGAAGATAGCATCTTCTCAAAAAATTGAAATAGAGGAAATGAAGTGCAAGGATAAATGTCAGAAGAGAATGCTGTCACGGAGCCAAAGAAAGGGATTGTTCCAAAGAATGTAGTTCTCTGCCCAGTATTCCTAATAGTTCAACTAACTAATGAGGGATTAAAAGTCTAAAAGTGATCAAAGAAAAACTTCCTCTTAAACCTGGAAGATAATTTCCCACCTTCTTTATTTATCTATTCTTACCACCAAGTTTTCATCAAATGAAAGAAATTTTAAAATACATATATCCATAAAGACAGAGAAAATAAAAGACATCTAGAGATAAGAAATTTCAGCAAATTTTGAGAAGACAGGGAATGAAGATGTAGTTTATATTCATCTACATGCAAAGTACATTATGAGCTACATTATAAAGTACTCTCAAAGGGATACAAAAAGTAATTTACTCCATAGATTTCCTTTGAGTCTTGAAGGCAACAGGTACCAGGCAAGGAACTGGAAGAGACTTAGTACTGAAAATAGGAAAACTGACTGAATTTCTCTATATACAAAACTGCATAGCTATGCCCCAGACAGAAGATGAGAATATTCTTTGGCTTTCTGCCAGACCATCCTGCAGTGAAACCTATTATGCATACAAAGCTTCCAATTAACTTTTTAGTGCTTCACTCTTCAATATTGAAGGACAGCCAGGGATCAGCAGATATTTTTTAAAGCCCAATCATGAAAGGTAAAGACCTAAATAAACAAACAGAAAATAGAATTCAGAAATAATGCAAGAAACAGGAGGAAAAAAGATTTAAAATGTATTGTTAATATCTTCTAAGAATCTAAGAGAACATGAACGTTTTATGGTCCCCTGACATACTATGAAAAAGGAGCATCCATTCAGGGAGCAACAAATAACTTGTGGAAAGTAAAATATGCTATCAGATATAGATAATACAGTCAGTAGATTTAGAAGATAAAGTTAAGAAACTCTCCCAGAAAATAGAATAAAAGGACATAGATATGGAAATTACAAGAGAAAAAAAATAATTGTTACCAGATAGATCTAAAAGGTAGGTCCTACATCCAGCTAATCAGGATTGCAGAAAAAGGGAAAATAAAAACAACAAAGAGGAGGAAATTACCAATTAAATAACAGAAAATTTAACAGAATTGAAGGATAAGTGCTTTCAAATTGAAGAGGCCCATGAAGTATCCAGTACAATGGAATTTAAAAACAAAACACACACACACACACACACACACACAACATCAAAGCACATTTTCACGAAATTTCAAACGACTACAGATAAGATAAAAATTCTAAAATGTTCTGATGGAAGGGAATGTGGGTATAAAATGGGATTTTGAATAGTAATTGGACTGGATTTCCTGGCAACCATTTTCAAAGCTAGAAAATATTAAATTAAAATGCCTTCAAATACAGAAGGAAAATTATTTCTGACCTGGAAGTGTATATTCAACCAACCTTTTAATTGCTTGTGGGTGAAATAAAACCATGTCCAGACATGCAAAGTTTTCAAAAAATGTACCTACCATAGATGCTTTCTCAGTAAGTTATTAGATGTTATATTCCAACATTGGATATTATATTCCAAGAAGTCTAGCAAGCAAAAAGTAACCAACCCAAATAGGAGCAAGAAGATAGACTGCTTCTAATGGATTATTTCAGGGGAGTGAGAAATTATTAAAAATCAAATTACATTTGTTTGACTATACCAAGAGGAGATAGGCTATTGAATTAGTGGAAGATGCATAGAAAACCCAACCAAAAAAAACAAGAGGCAATTTTTAAAGAAAAAAAAAAGCACAAGAAATAAAATGTGATTGAATTGCAGTGGAATATAGTCATCATAAAATAAATACTATTAATTTAAAACAATATTGTTTGGTTGATTACAAGTATGTGGGAATTTATTAGAAGAAAGATAAACTGCCACATTTTACACTAGAAACCTGTCATTGCAAAGTCAGTAGTAGCATTGTAATCAAGTTATTTAGAATTTTAGGGTAAGAAAAAAAAACTCTAAAATGTTGAAAATTATTATCTGTAGGGGGCATAAGTAAGGAATGGAAAGAATTGTGATTGAGAAATAGTCCATGCATTAGATACCAAAGTTATCAGTGGGGGGAGAGGATGTTAAAGCGATGATAAATGGAAGGTCTGAGGAAGGGCAGAGTGATGTTACTGCCAGGTAATGAGACCATCAAAGCGCTGAGGTTTTACAGGATGAAAGAAAAGTAATAGTTTTTAGAGAACAAAGGAGGATAACAACTCCACTTTCCAAGCCTGAAGTGTTTGGAAATCATCATGTTCCACTTGTAAAGCCTGTAGGTCAGCCAAGTTTCTATTGAGACTACGATGGGGAGGGAGCATTCAGTGAAGAAGATGAGGCTCATTGGAGTTGATCATGATGTAAGGCATAATCTCAGAGTTCAGGGTGTAGAGGAAAGAGAAGTTGAGCTAGGGAAAGCCTCAGCACATTGCGGGGATGTGAGATGGGACAGAAAAGATGATCAAAGGTGCCTACCATTTGGGTCAATGAAAAACAAAGCAGTTATAAATGAATTAAATTCCAGAAGTCTTGGTGGACAGTGAACCCTCTGGCCAAACCTGGATTTTGTCTTATTTCTCTTGGTTCATAATAAAAAATTTGTGGTGGTAGCACAAGGTGGGTATCAAAAACAACCATGTTGTTCAGCACAAAAGGGGTAAGTGCAAGTCACTGGGTGACAAAAAGCATGAACAATTGATACCTCACTCATCTGTATGTCATCAAGATAGACAGGGTATATGTCAGCTCTACAGCATCACAGCTGGGTGGTCAATGTGGCCACTAGTGACTCAAATTAAAAACCTGGGAATCTCTTAAGACACCTTTCTTTGCTCCACAGCCTCCCCTTCCACCTCTCATTTCATCCTTCACCAACACTTGATTGTACTTCTTAAATATCTTTCCAGTTTATCACTCCTCTCCATCCTCACTGCTACTATTTTAGTCTAAGCAGTCGTCACTTACCTTTACAACTGCACTAACCTCAGCAAACATGTACTAGGTGCCTGATAAATGTCAGATGTTTACTAGATGCATTTATTGGTTGCCTAATATGTTAGATACCCCCCATGGAGACTTGAGAGGCACTAACCTATATCTTGGCTATTGTCAATAACACTGTAATAAATATAGGGATGCATATATCTTTTCAAATTAGAGTTTTGTATTTCTCAAGATATATTCCCAGAAGTGGAATTGCTAGATGATAAGGTAGTTTTATTTTTTGTTTTTTGAAGAACCTCCACACTGTTTTCCATGTAGCTGCACCAATTTGCAATCCCACCAACAGTGTGTGAAGGTTCTCTTTTCTTCACCTCCTCACCAACACTTATTTGTTGATTTATTGACCATTCTGACAGGTGTGAGGTGATATCTCATTATGGTTTTAATTTGTATTTCTCTGATTAGTGACATTGAACATATTTTCATACGCCTGTTCACCATTTATATGTCCTCTTTGGGAAAATGTCTATTACGACCTTCTGCCCATTAGCTTGTTTGTTTTATTGGTGTTGAGTTGCATGAGTTCTTCATAAATTTTGGATATTAACACCTTATCGGATGTATCATTGGCAAGTATCTTCTCCCATTCCATATGTTGTCTTTTCATTTTGTTAATGCTTTCGTTTGCTGTGCAAAATTTTTTAGTTTGATGCAGACTTTGGATTCTTTTAAATCTTATGATAAGGTTGTGCCAGCCCCCTGGAACAGGTAGGGCACCTATCACCTGGTGATATATCTTCTACTTTTAGGGGGACAGAGTGATCAGGGTTTTCTTCTTGCAGGATAATTTCTTAAGTTTAAATCAAAATAATTGGTATGCCATTTTGGGACAACTTAGGGTGGCCTACCCTGGGCCCCTACAGAACTCCCTTATAGGGAAATCTATAATAATAAAAGTGTAATATGCTTTTGGGTCAATGAAAGAGGTCCTTCTGGACAAAGCCAGGGCTGCGAAGGAAGCCCAGGTCCCGGGTGCCAGAGGGAAGTTGGTGCCAGCAGGGTCGGGGCGGGGGTGAGGAAGGAAGGCCTACTCTTGCACAAATTTCGTGCATCAGGCCTCTAGTGGTACAAATAACTAGGAAGCTACATAGTTAGTGCTCTGGGAACTCAGAGGAAGACACTACTCATTATTCTTCCTGGGGAGACATCACAGACAGAGTGACCTTTTAGTTAGAATGAAAAGTTTTCAATCAAGCTATCAGTACCTGATGTGGTTGGGGAAAGAGTCCCAGACATGTTTGTTTATTTATTCTTGTATTCATTTGATCATTCTATATTTGTTGTCAAGCACCAAGACCAATGCATAATATGAACAAAACATGATTTCTACCCTTAAGAGGCTTACAGTCTATGAGAAGAATAACATAAAAAATAATAGATTTAATGAAGTACTGTAGGTGCATGATACAAATCTGTACACAATTTATGGTATGTAGTCAGCTTAACTTAGAGAAAGTCATGCTAAGGTTGTCACAGGTTTCTGCTATGATTACAAGTTGTTTTCTCCCATTAAAATCACAGGATTCATAAAGATAGGCCCTCATTCTAAGCACATAACCAAGCCAACTCTGATTTGTTGTTCCAATAGAACATAAGCTTCATGAAAACAGAGAATCTGTTCAATTCATCACTATCTCCCCAGTACCTAGATCAGTGCCTAGAATAGAGTGGTTTTTCAATGAGTATATGTTGACTGATTATATGAATTTGTGGGTCAAAAAGAAGACATCATAAACCTTAGTGGTGAAACTTGCAGAAATGGGAGAAAAGTATTTTTTTGACAATTTCTGGAGGTTTCTATTCTCCACTGTTACTTGTGTAAAATTAAAAGCATATCGTAGATCCATGTTTCAAGTGGAAGTGTAAGTACAGTAATAACATTGCAATATGGCCCAGTTCTGTTATTCCCAAACTGTATGATATTGAGAAGTCTCTTAACCTCTCTAAATCCATTGTTTTATTTGTTAAATGGGAATAAATCCTATGTCACATACCTTGTAGGTTTGTTTAAGGATTAAATGATATAATGCTTGGGCATGTCCAATATAAATTTTAAAGTAATATGTAATTATACAATATATACCAACATTAAATTTCTAAGTTTTAAATATTACAAGAAGGTAGTTGATTAAGCAATTGTGTTTTTCTTTTTCTGTTTTTCTCTAGTGCATTGCCTGGAGATGACCACCAAACGGAAACTCATCGGCCGTCTGGTGCCGTGCCGATGTTTCCGAGGTGAAGAAGAAATCATCTCAGTTTTAGATTACTCCCACTGCAGCCTTCAGCAGGTGCCAAAAGAGGTCTTTAACTTTGAACGGACATTAGAGGAGCTTTATCTAGATGCCAATCAAATTGAAGAGCTACCCAAGGTAATTTTGACAGCCTAAAATATACTCTGTATATGAGTTTTTCATAATTTCCAAAGACTTGGCATAATGCTAATGCTAACTATAGCCCTCTGCCCTGGTGACTGACAAATCACTAAAATTGGTATAAGTTACCCCAATAGTCTCATTACCTTTTTTTATTTATCAATATTACAAATTTATTTTAACAAACACCAGTCAGAATTTTTTTAATGTAACATTTTATCTAATATTTAAGAGGAAAATGTCTTTATTATTTTATTTTTTCCATTTCATTTGTAACTTCATCTGATATGTTAATAACCAATTGAACTCCATGGAAATGATCATTTATTAGATTATGCCTTGTTATTTTCATTGAAAATGACCTTCAAGAAAATACGGATTGGTGGCTTAAGATCAATAACTTCTGTGTTTTTCAAAAGGAAAAAAATATGATACTATTTCAGAACTGAAAATTTTTTATGCATGTATGTTCAGGTGACATTGTTTTAAAAACTTGAATTACATGGTCTAAGTCTAAGAAATACTTTTCACACACACACACACATGAAAAATGTTTCTGGAATTTGAAATCTTTGATTATAACAGATATCATCAAATTACATGGTGTTTAATAAATTAATAAATATAGTGTAGAAAAAAATAATTTAAAAACTAATACCAAACTTTATGTACACACAAATGCACTCACAGAATCTTTATAACATTGTGCCAGGCAAAGAAAATGTCTCCTGGGAACTTGTTTTCCAATGCGGAAAAGATTGATGACCAGAAATTAGCTAAAGCAGACCGAGATTCAAAATCTAAACCACTGAATCCTAATAACCACTTAAATACATGACTCAAATTAATTAATCACATGGCATTTACCTGTGAAAGATTTGCACAATGGCTAGGAGGGGAGAAAATTTTCATTTTCATTGCTTTTGCTAAATAAAATGCACATTAAATATCCAGAAACTAGCAAAAGAATCTTCCATAATTAAACTAACTTCATTATCAAACTCTAAGTAAAGCATGCTGGTCAAAACAAATTATAAATAATTTTTATGTAGGATTATTAATTGTGGTGTTTATAAACACTTTGAAGGCAAGAACTATTTAATGTATACTTCAAAATCAATATATTTCTTTTTTGACAATCTAAGTATACAGTGTCATCTTAGATCTTTGCCCAGGAGGGTTGGATTAGGCCTAAAAATAATTTTGGCCAATGGATGATCTGGATTGCACATCAAGTAGAGGCTGGACTGAAATGGGCTTTCCCTTCTTCCACCCAACTATGAATTACTTGAGGGCAGAAATGACATTTTGTTTAACTTTGCTTCCTCTACACATGCGTGCATGGTGACTTTCAGAAAAGGATTACTCAATTTATTTGTTGTCACTACCAGGTGAAACAATGCAGAGAACTTCATTACTAGTGTACTTGATTAGCAAAACCATGTAAGGGTAAGCAACTCATAAATGTGGCATTTAGCTTATTTAGAAAAATAAGCACACATATTTCTGTAGGGAAGGACAATCTAGGATTTCCAGATAAAAATAAAGGACATCCAATGACATTTGAATTTTAAACTATAAGGCAGACAATTTTTAGTATAATTATGCCCCAAATATTGCACTGCATATGCTTATACAATAAAAAGTTTGTTATTTATCTGAAATCTAAATTTAATTGAGCATCCTATATTTTTGTTTGCTAAATCTGGCAGCCCTCAGTCCACCTAGTAAATTAAAATCTTTTTCTAGTTTCATGTGATAGATTCTGTAAGAAAATAATAAAACATGATCTACACTAATAAAAGAAAACATGCAAATTGACTGTACCTTCACTATGCCTTAAGCCACGCCCACCAGCCAATCAGAGTGACTATATGCAAATTAACCCAACCAAGATGGCAGCTGGCAGCCATG
>NW_005363836.1:206761-238093 GCF_000412655.1 Myotis brandtii
GCTAAGGATGTCTGACTGCAGCTTAGGCCTGCTCCCCGCTGGCAAGTGGACATCCCCCGAGGGCTCCCGGGCTGCCAGAGGGATGTCTGACTGCCAGCTTAGGCCCAATCCCCCGGGGAGCGGTCCTAAGCCAGGAGGTGGTCATCCCCCGAGGCGTCCCAGACTGCGAGAGGGCACAGGCCGGGCTGAGGGACCCCCCACTCCCCGAGTGCACAAATTTTTGTGCCCCGGGCCTCTAGTTAATTAATAAAGCTCTATTCATTTCATATTTACTACACAGTATTTTAGGCTCTGGAGGGTAGTTATAAGAGAAATACCAATTCTTGCTCTCAATGATCTAACAAACTAATTACAAAGAAGGCAGAAGCATTACAGGTAAATGCACAGTAAGATATAATTAGAGCCAAATATTGTGGCAGAGCTTATGTATTTCAAAGAGTTCTATTCTTGGGGAGGAGGAAGAGGGCTTGACCGAAAAACACAGATGAAAAAATTAAGATGTTATATGGAAAGGAAGGGAAAGGGACAGCACAGCTGTGAAGAGTCTGGAGCTGAAGGTGCATGTTTGTGAGCTCCCACTATATGCAGGTAGAGTATGGAGAGTAGGAGGACCCAGATTGTGAAAAGTCTTGAGAGTCATACAGCATTGTTTGATTTGATGCATTAGTCAGATAATGCCATTGTGGAGAGTTTTATACAACAAGTCAGTAGGAGCTTAAATAGGCTTGCATTAATAATAAATTATGCAAGTAAATCAAAGATATTCCCAAGTTATAAGATGTATACTTTCCCAGTGTATTAAAATTAAGAAGAAGTTATCATCTTTTGTTATTGGTGTGCGTTAGATATTTTGAAGATATTTCACATAATTTCTCAAGGTTTTGATGAGTCCCCAAATTCAATATTGTTGTTTTCATAAAACATCCCTGTAAGTTTGTTTCTTCTAAAGTATCTGCTAGTGAGCTATGATCAAAATTATCTGACATTGAGATATGTCATAACAGTACATTAATATACGTGCACATTTTTAGGAAAATGGGAAATTAAGAAGAGAAAAGAATAATGTATCAATAAGGGTTCATTATGTGTATTTCAAATAATAGAAGACCCAATCCAAGTTAACTTAAACAAGACATAGGATTGATTGGCTCACATAAGTGTCAGATCCATCAGGATAGGTTCCAGAGTTGGTATGTTTTTATTTGCCTTGTGTGGGATCAACTTTATTCTTAAGCTGCCTTTCCTCATGGTGGTCATCTGTCTACAACATCCATAAAAAGGAATATCTGACTCCTGAAAACTCTCTTTTTCTGAGAGGGACAAGAAAATGTCTCCTCCAATATTCCTTAATTAATTTGTCCTTAGGTCTCATTCGTCTTAATTGTGCACTTGTTCATTGCTGATCCTATCCCTTTGCTATGGAACCTTCTGTGGCAAGAATGATGGCATTGTTATAATTGGGTTTAACCGTGATGGGCTACCGCTATGGAGTTATGATTTTGGCAACAATGCAAAGAGAAGAGGTAGAAGGACTGATGGTGAGATTACCATAATGGAAACTATAAACAGAATATTATAAAATAATTTCATGAGGGAAATTTTCTTTTAAGCAAAAATAACGTATAAAATTTTTGAAGACCTATAGGCAAAGTATTAAGCCCTTCAGGGATTTAAATTTTTAAAGTTATATTAAATAACATTTTTTCTGCCATCTTATATTATGGTTTTCTTTGTATTTCTCTGGCATTGTTACCATTGTACTTTCAGATTTATTGAATAATGAGATAGCCATTCATATTCTTGATATTACATTATGGCAAGACTTGCCTTTTACAAATGTTTTTATTACTTTTTCCTGATATTTAATACCAAGAATATTCTAGCTGGTCATGACTTCATACATAAGATGTTATACAACAGGTAGAGAACAGAGTCAAGGTTTATGGCATTAGGTAAGGATATGTCAAGAGATTCTGTCAGAAAAGAAACAAAAATAGATATGAAAGAACAGGAAATTTTTTGATAAGGAATAGTTCAATCTGTGTTGCTTAACTTTCTGTAGTAAAAGATAAAAATACAAAATGGCATGCCTTTTGTTTATTTTCTGCTTTGTTCCCTTGCTCAAGAAGATATATCTGCAAAAATATTGCTATGAGAGATGTCTGAGATTTTACTGTCTATGTTTTCTTGTAGAATTTTTATGATTTCGTGACTTACATTTAAGTCTTTTATCCATTTTGAATTTATTCTTGTGTATGGTGTAAGTTGGTCTAGTTTCATTTTTTTTTAATGTAGCTCACCAATTTTCCCAACACCATTTATTGAGGAGACTGTCTTTACTCCCTTTTGCGACAACATGGATGGACCTGGAGATTATTATGCTAAATAAAATAAGCCAGACAGAGAAAGACAAATACCAAATGATTTCACTTATATGTGGAATGTAATGAGCCAAATAATATAACAAACAATAAAGAAACAGAAGCATAGATACATAGAACAAACTGACATCTACTAGAGGGGAGGGGGGCAAGGAGTAGGTGAAAAAGGGTGAGGGAATTAAGTAGAGACGGACAACAGTATGATAATAGCCAGAGAGAAAGAGGGGAAGGGAACGTGGAAGTGGGAAAAGTGGGTCAATGGGGATGGAAAAAGACTTTATCTTGGGTTATGAGCACACGATGCAGCATGAAACCTGTATGGTTTTATGAACCAATGTCACCCCAATAAATTCAATTAAAAATGGCATGCCTTTTACACAGTGATAGAAATGCTACAATTTACCATTTAGTACTTTTTGGCTTGTTATTTTGAATTTGGAACTTAAAAATTATAGACAGAGTAATAGACCATAACAGGTGCATATTACATATTCTATATATGAAGTAGTGTGGAAAGGCAAATGTGAAAAAAGCAATAAAAGGAAAACCTACAGAGAAACTTCTTGAAACTGAAGAGCAACATTTAAAAAGAGAATATAAATAATTTTGGAAAAGCCAATATGTGATCAAAATTGAAAGACATGTAAAGGAAATTTGGTAGATGAGGTCAATTTAAACA
This sequence comes from Myotis brandtii, assembly GCF_000412655.1. Classification (NCBI taxonomy): domain Eukaryota; kingdom Metazoa; phylum Chordata; class Mammalia; order Chiroptera; family Vespertilionidae; genus Myotis; species Myotis brandtii. Next base: position 209,822 of record NW_005363836.1, read on the forward strand.
TATGTAAAAGAGGATCAAACCAAATCTGCAGCACCATACTTTAAAAGTTTTTTCCTTTGAGAAGTTTACAACCTACTCCAGAAATTTTTTAGAGATTAAGAACCTGAGCTTTGGAATTAGATCCTTGTGCTGCTGCTTTGTTGACAAGGTGTTTTATTTTCTGAAAGCCTCAGTATTTTCCTTAGCAAAACTGGGAAAATAATAACACCACTCTTAGGGTTAGATAGATGATAGATAGATAGATAGATAGATAGATAGATAGATAGATAGATAGGCAGACAGATAGATAATAGAATAGTGGCTGAGATAATTCATGTGTAATACCTGGAATAAAAAAATCCTATATAATAAAAGGGTAATATGCAAATCGACTGAATGGTGGAATGACCGGTTGCTATGATACACAATGACCACCAGGGGGCAGACACTTAATGCAGGAGCCGCCCCCTGGTGGTCAGTGCGCTCCCACAGGGGGAGCACTTGCCAGGCTGATGGCTGGCAAGCATAGCAGCGGTGGCGGGAGCCTCTCCCACCTCCCCGCCTCCACGGCAGTGCTAAGGATGTTCAACTGATGGCTTAGGCCCGCTCCATGGACATCCCCCGAGGACTCCTAGATTGCTAAAGAGCGCAGGCCTAGCTGAGGGCGCCCCCCCCCCCCCCCCGGCCGAGTGCACGAGTGTCATGCACTGGGCCTCTAGTATTTAATAATTGATATTTATCATTCTCTTATTACAGATAAAAAAATCCATATTAATTACCCTCAGTCAAACAAAAGTAAGATTTTGTAACATCTCAAGGTAATTCTGGGTATTGACTCTCCAACAAAAAATTGTGTCATGACTTCATCTGTATCTGGAATTTCCAAAAACAGCTTTTGGAAAACACTCCCCTGCCCATAATGGGTGATAGGTTTTTGATCCTATCAGCTACATCAGCATGTTTGTGATAATACCACCACTTCTCCAGAGAATGTCCTCGAGTCACAGAGTCACAACGTTATATCATTTTTGAGTAGATGCAATCTTGGAGATTATTTTATTTAGCTTTATTATTACTGATAAGCAAATTCAGGCCAGAAAAAAGGTAATTAAGTTTCCTTAGACCACCTGGGATGTTATAATCTATCCAAAACTATTACCAAATTCTATGTATTAGTTAGGATAGAATAGGTCACGCTATGGTAACAAGTCAAAATCTCAGTGGATAATCGAACAGTTTTGCTTTGAATCTCATGAGTGTTCACAGGAACCCGTAGCTAACAGCCAGTTCAACTCTCCACTCAGTGCAGAAATGGCTACTTATTATTTCTCTTAAAACAGTCATCCAACCTACTCATGACATTTCTATTAATGAAAGAATACACTAACTTAAAAAGCACGTCCTTGCATTACTGGAAAGTTGTGGTTAGTAGAAAGTTCTGCAACAATTAATTAAAAACAAAATACTGGAAGAAGCTGGATACTGGAGCTCAATGTCATGTGTGCTATGGACTACAAGGCCCCAAACTGATGAATTTGTATTGAGAAAACAATTACATACATGTGTTATAGAAAAGCAACATTTTATAGTAATTTTTCTGCATTTCTACGAGTGTTAATTCCTATTTTTAAAAAGTGATATATCCCTACAAAGAAATATTATTGAAAGGCAATGAAAGGGAATAAAGTATTGCCACATGCTATAATGTGGCTGAACCTTGAAAACATTATGCTCAGTGAAAGTGGTCAGGAATTTACCAAGGAGGGATGTTTCAGACTGGTGAAAATTTTGTCATGGTCTGCCTCCATTCACTGGACCATGAATAGCAGAAATCCTTATTGACTCTTCAGAAAATAAATGTGCACATAAATGCACCTGAATCATGCCAGCAACCAGCAGGTAAAATAATGCTCCAAGTTAATGACCAGCCAATGGGCTATGAAACTGTGGGCAAGCTGTTTGTGCTGAGCCTTTACATAAAAGCCACGCAGGCTCTTTGCTCAGAGACTTGGCCCCTGCTCCTTCCTCTGCCAGCTTCTCCTCCACAAGACCTGCTCCTTCATTTCCTTCAGTCTCTCCTAAAGTCGCCTTCACAGAGAAGCTTCTCCCCTCTATCTTCTACAAAATAACACCTTCCACCACCACTACTTATTCCCCTCAAGAAAATTTTAGGCTTAATTATATCTCTAGAAAAATTTCTAGTTCAATTCAGTTGTTAAATAGTATTAAGACATTGCCTAAATACTTTATCATTGCTATAAAGCAACGGCGTAAATAGTCCCTTCTGATAATGGTGTCTATTATTTTACAAAGAGTAAAACCCTTGACAGTGGCCAGAGGTGAAGAAGAATGGGAAAAGTTGGAGCATATCTGCAAAGGACACAAAAAATAAAACAGCCCGACTTTTTAAATGATATTTTTATTTTTTTAATTAAAAATTGTTTAATGTTCACATTATCACAGAAGTCTATGGGGGCTTTATGTGAAATTAGATCATTTTTGTGGATTCCCCTCCCCAATTTATTACCTAATACAGTGCACTCTGAATTTTTTTGTACTCTCAAAACTCTGCGTACTTTATCCTATAAATTAGATCTGCCACGTAATATTTTTTTCAAATAAAGGAATGTTTTCTCTTATTCTAGAAGTAAAGAAGGAACATCATAAAACTTATTTTTACATATATGGGGGTGGACAAGGAAGTAAGTCATCCAAAATTCCTTTCAAACTTAATGTTTTTTTATACTCATTTGAGATATTTTAATAGAAAAAAATGACAATAAAAGGAAGCATTCCGACAAACAGTCTAGTAACTATAGTCACTGGTTATTGTCACAGAAGTATTACAGAACATTGTAAGGAGTTCTGAAGAAAAAGGACCGAGCTTTAATACGGTTCTGACTAGCCCTGTGACTTCAGACATATTTAACCCCTTGGAACTTTAGCTTCTTCACCTGTAGTAGATGCTAACAAATTTATTTCAGTTGTCTCCTAAGAGTGAGGATCAAACAATATGAAGTATATGAAAGCCCTATATAAACAGCAAAATGATATACAACTCTTGGGTTAAGATAAATAATTTATCCTATATAATAAAAGGCTAATATGCAAATAGACCAGCCGTGGGCAAACTACGGCCCGCGGGCCGGATGCGGCCCATTTGAAATGAATAAAACTAAAAAAAAAAAAAGACCGTACCCTTTTATGTAATGATGTTTACTTTGAATTTATATTAGTTCACACAAACACTCCATCCATGCTTTTGTTCCGGCCCTCCGGTCCAGTTTAAGAACCCATTGTGGCCCTTGAGTCAAAAAGTTTGCCCACCCCTGAAATAGACTGAACACGGAACAATTGAACAACCAGTCGCTATGATGTGCGTTCACCACCAGGGGCCAGGTGCAGAACATGGCAGGCGTGGGCCACAGCAAGATGATGGAGCAGGTGAGCGGGGGCGCCAGACCAAGGCGGGGCGCCAGTTGCTGTCATCAGGGCGGGCATCTGGTGGTTACTGAAAATTCTTTGCTCCTGAGTGCCATGGTCCTGCCCGACGCTTGCACCTGCTGCTGGCGCCAGCCCTGCTTGCACCCTCTGCCAGCACTGGAGCCACCACTCACACCTGCTGCTGACACCGGAACCACCACTCGCACCCGCTGCCGGCCCCGGCCCCGATTGCTCAGTGCCGTCAGTGGTTGTAAGTGGTGGCTGCTGGCCCCAATCACCCCTCAGGGCTTCTCCATCTACCCCTGCTCCTGAGGGATGATCAGGGCAGCAGTTGCCACTTGCACCCACTGACGGCGCTGGCCCCAATCCTCTGCACTGTCAGCAGGTGCAAGCAGGGCCGGAGCTGTCAGCTCATGGGAGTGGTGGCTGCGGGAGCGGGCCTGCAGGCAGAGAGGAGACCAGGGGCTGTGGTGGGAGGGGCCAGGCAGGGGCACGGAGGATGGGCCGAGACCTGCCCATGTGCCCACTGCAGCCTCATGGCCCCACAGTTCCTTTCAAGGTGCACAAATTTGTGCACTGGGCCCCTAGTTTTATAAGAAAGGGCATATGTTTAATAAAGTTAATTTATTTCTTTAAGATACATGTAAACAAATTCAACACTATAATCAAAACTAAACTTTCATTGGCAAACAAATAGCTATGAATTTATAGTTTTCTGTTTTTCTTAAAATATAGTCCACAAAAACTAACTGACCATTTTAAGTAAAGATGGACATTTATTGGAAATATATCTGGAGTTCATAAAATTAATAGGAACCTAAAAAACTTTACATGGGAATGGTAAGATCCAAGCGAGCTGTGGATGGTTGCCCAGAATTCACAGCATAGGATAGTATGGGCCACACACTGCTGTTCTCACACCCCTATGTAACCATGATGTTTGTTCAAGATACAAATTCCAGATGCCTCCAAATATAATAACAATGAGGGATGTCCTTAAAAGGAAGGTCAAGGTTCTAATGCAAAAAGGGGAATGGATGCTGAACAGCAGACTAACTAAATAAATAAAACGTCCTCCAATCTTTTACATATCTTTTGGCTTCAGTTGTATTGATTCTTCTTGTCATTCACTGATATTTGCTACTTAGGATTCAGGAGCCTGAGGCCATGTTTTTCTTAGACCTTAAAATAAAATTATTTGAAATAAAGGGCACTTGCTTATCTTGTGAGAGGTATTACTATTAATTAGATCAAAGGAACCATAGAAGGATTATTTTAGGGTGACAAACTGAGGTGCTAATTCATAATTGTGATTTTAGTTTATTGAAACTTGAATGAGCATTGATTATTTTTTCTTCTACACAAAAGGAATCTTTTTAAATGAAAGAAACTACTTTATCACCATAGTTGCTAATTAAACAATTGTGATGATTGAGAAATATGAAAAGGTTTACTCTAGGTTAAATATGGCTTAAATTTGCAAATGTAGAACATAAAAACTGCCACTTGCTCAATAAAATTGCCTCATATTTTAATCTCACATTAACAGATAATTCCTTAAGTGTTTGTCTTGCCGAAGCATAGAGTTGTCCATAACATTGGCATTTTATATAAATAGTCCAACGTATATACCTATGGAGGGCTCTCCTAAGATCCTGGGTGTAAATAATGTGGGGGGAAAATGACCTTCAATTCTTTCACTCCCTCAAAAATATTCAGGGTGCATTATTCTTTTTTTCAGTGTCCAAGGTATAGAATGTATCTGAATATGTAAAACCATGTCCAGAATAAAGCTGTCACATAAGCATTGCATAAATAATCCAAATTTGTCTCTGTTTAATCTTTTGTCTGAAGCTTTTTTCTCCAATTCTATTCTTTTATTGCAATTATTTTGCCATTCACATGCAGTCATTTTTTCTCAATAAATAAATAATGTAGATTGACTCTCTAGAGACCCAAGGGAAAGTTATATGAAGAACAAATTTGTATTAAAAAAATAGTTTATAAGTGGAACATTTTAGATAATTTTTTCTTATTCAGATTTCAGTTTTTATTTAAAATGTTTTACTTGTCCAAAAGTTTATAGTATTAACAACTCTTGATTACATGTAATAGTGAGAAACTGGGACTTCTGCCATGCCCCAGTCATTTTTTGAGCTGTTTTATCTTCCAACTGAACATTTACTTACCCTTTCATTTATTTCTGACCTTTACTCAAATTTCAAATCTCATTGAAACTTTCAATGAGATTGAAAACTCATTAGATGTCTTCTACTGCCAATTTTAGGTAAAATATATCTATTGATCTGCTCATTCATTCAGCATTTTTTAGTACTAATTATGTGCAGACAGCTGTTGTAGGTGCTGAAGATACATTATTCAGTGGGACCAACAAGTTTTTATTCTCACAAAATCTACATTGCTACAAAAAGAATGGAGATCATTTTTAAAAGAAAATGTTAGGTAATGGCAAGTATCATGATAAAAATTAAGCAGAGGAATTGCTGGAAGACTGTTTTAGTTGAGAGGACAGTGAATGCTTCTCTAAGGAGTCACCTTTTATGTTGACTTTTGGATGACAGGGAGGAGTCAACCATATATATCTGAGAAAAAGCATCCCAGACAAAGGAATACTCTAGGATAGGAAAGAGTGTGACATGTTCAAAGAACAGAAACAAGGCAAGTGTGTAATGAGTGAGAAGAAGAGCAATACAAGATGCAGTAGGAGATGTACTGGTAAGCAGATAGTGGGACTAAACCATCTAAGTTCAACTAAGCTAGGGAAGAAGACCTTTATATTTTATTCTAAGTGAGATGAGGAGCCACTGAAAGATTTTTAAGGGAAAGGGTGATATGAAATAACTTATATTTGAAGAATATCTTTCTGGCTGAAATGTGGGAATATACTGTGAGAAGTCAAGAGTAGAGTAAAGGAGCCAGTGGCTTCAACTAGATTGATGTAGAGAAGAAAAAGAGAAGCATTTCAGATTATGCTTTGTAGGTTAATGTTAATAGGATTTGCTAATGGAATGGATTTGGAAGATAAGAAATTTGGACCTGAAAAGAGATTTAGAAAGAGTTCCTATTGATAAAGGAGGGAAAAGGGAGAGAAAGAGTTGCTGTGGGTATTTGGAAGAACCCATGTGTTGTCAGGGAAATAAGAGAACAGAAGATGTTCTAAGAAGAGCGAGTAGTAAACTAAGAGATTGACATAGATGACAGAGGGAGGACCACTGTATTTGCTAGCATTGACGTAATTGGTGACTGTGATAGTAGCAGTGTGAAAACACAGTGAAGCAGGACTGTAGAAGCAATGGTGGACATCCACATCACTCTAAAGGTTTTGCTGTGAGAGAGAGCAGAGACATAAGACAAGTTAGAGGGAAGTTGGAGGTTAAGATAAGTTCTTTTTTCCTGTTTGTTTTCTGATCATTGGCATTAAAGCACATTTATACACCGATAAGAATAAATTAGAATAAAAAGGGAGAAACTAAATGAAGGAAATTGATTGAATAATTATAGTAGCAAAGTCCTGAAGGCAAAAGGACATGGGATTCCTAGAATGCAAGAAGGGTCACCTTTGAGAGGAATGAGAACATTCATCCATTTTAATGAGAAGAAAGAAAATGTCAGCACAGATGATGATGGTTTGTAGAACCTGAAAGATGTGATCAATATTGAAATTTGGCTTAAATGATAGAGGTCTCAATATGTTAAAGAAATGTTGGAATCAGTGAGCTCAAGGATGGGAAGTGGCAATCTTGCTGTGAGCTGAGAGGTTAGGGGAATGGGGTGGATGAAGCAAGGTCACAGAGGAATATAATTCACAAGAGGAATGGAACATCTTCCATGTATAAATTAGCTGTATTTGTAAAGTTGCTTTTTGAAGTGGCAGGTTGAGAAATAAATACTGGAGCCAGGTTCTTCTAAAGTCATATTAGCTTATGTGCCTGGACAGTGTGTTAGGTGGAGAAACAGAGAAGAACAAAATGGGTGAAAGAGCAAAGAGGAGAAGGCAGGAAATGCAACACATATGTACTGAGCACATATTGTGTGCTAGGGCACTCATATGCAATAGCTTCTGTGTTCTCAGAACAAATCTGACAAATAGGTTTTGTTATCCTCATTTCAAATCCAAGGACACTGAGCGTATGAGGCTAAACTAACTGCATATTATTTAATACAAATTGTAATACAAATTACTTCAAATCCCATGTTCTTTTCACTTTACTAATCTGAAGACAGACCTTTTATAGTTTGGCATATGACTAGACTTGGGGATGAACAAGGAGGAACAAAGGATATTAAGATTTTTATCCTAGAGAACTGGGAAAATGATGCTATCAAAAACGTATTTAAAAGGTGTCTATTCAGATCCTTTGCCTGTTTTTTAATTGGGTTGTTTGTCTTCTTGGTGTTGAGGCATATAAGTTCTTTATATATTTTGGAAATTAACCTCTTATCAAATGTATCAATGGCAATATGTTCTCCCATACAATGGGTTCCATTTTCATTTTGTTGCTGGTTTCTTTTGCTGAGCAAAAGCTTTTTAGTTTCCTGTAGTCCTGTTTGTTTATTTTTTCCTTTGTTTTCCTTGCCCGAGGATAAATGGGAACCTAAAGAGATTTTGCTTGGAGTGATGGATGCATGGATGCAGCATGCAGATGGTGTTTTGTTGAGTTGTACATGTGAAACCTGTATAGTTTTGTGAACCAATGCACCCCAATAAATTATATATATACAAATATAACAAATTCTGTTTTAGATGCAAAATATGAGCTATTAGCTGAGCAACCTCATAAAGACATCAAAAAGTAGTGAGATATCTGACACTCAGCCTTATCAGATCAGGACTGTCAATCCAAACCTATCTTTCATCCAGAAATTAGAAACAAGCAGTCATGTTTTGTTTGGCCTGCCAATTTTTGAAAAGTGTGCTAGTAGCCAACTTATATTTTACCAAAAAAAAAAGTCCAGATTCCTGGACTCTTTAAAAAAAGGAAGATCTGGTGGGGTCCATATGCCCAACTGGTAACAATTATGTAGATTCGAGTATCACTGGCTCTTGATGAAGCAGCTCTATTGGCCACAGATTCCACCTAGGCTGCCACTAACAGTGAAGTTACCCATCTAGCTCCCACAGGAAATTGTGTTTGCAGCTTAATGTGTATATTCATTAATCTTTTCATGAAAATGTATCTACTATGTGCCAGATACTTTGCTAGTCACTGGGAAAATGGTGATTGAATAGACTTACATTGAACAAGTAATTGCATCCAGTATGCTGTCTTCTGTGATAAGAGGGGAAGCAATCAGTGATTTGCAAACACATTCAGTGGAGCATCCTGAGGAATGTCATTTCAACTAAGACTTAAGGATGAGTAAGAGTTCAGTAGGAGAGAAGGGAGCGGTTTCCTGAGAGAGTGCAAATGAGGCATATTTAAGGAACTGAAAGAGCTGAAGTATTGCTTAGACACATAGTACAGGAGTGACAGTGGAAGAAATGAGGCTGGAGAAATTAGGAAGCCCTTCCACGCTAAGATCAGAAGTTTGAATTTTATCTGGATTATGTGAAAATCCACTGGGTAACGGCAAGATCAGATATGTCTTTTAGAAAAATAGTTTTAGCTGCATCAAGTACAGACATAAAAGGGTAAACCCAAAGGCAAGAAGGCCCATAGAAATCTGAGAGAGGATGATGGCCTAGTCCAGGGTAGTGACCCTGAGGATGGAATCAAGGACACAGATTGGAGAGACTTTTGGAGGCAAAATTTACTGAATTTGGTCATCTGTTTCATGTCTTGATTTGGGGAGGCGGGAAGCAAAATGAGCCAAGGTGACTCTCAGGTTTCTACTAGAGGATGTGCAATAAACCAAGAAATGGAAGGTATGGAATCAAGGAAACCAGAGCTTAGTCTGGGGGTGGAGTTAGCAAATGCATATCTATGGAAGCCATGCATGCATCACACTGAGACAGCAACCTACCCAGACTGGAGCCAGCTACACCAGGTGCAGGAATTAGTTCCTCTAGAATAGACCGTGGGCCTAGCAACTTATCTGATGTGCTTTAGCATTTGGAAATAAAATTGCTGGGCATTTGACAGAGCTGTTTGAGCCTGTGGGGGGAAAATTAAGGATAAATGTATAGAAAACCAGGCAAATAAAAAAACACAGTAACTTCAGAAAAAAATAATATGAGTTAAAAAATCAAACATAGTGTGTAAATAAACATTACTATCAGTATTAACTACTTATATAACAAAAAATTTGGGTGTAAGTATATCAGGAAGATGAGGGGGGGAAAAGAGTGATGGTGGTTGTAAGAAATGTGGGATGCAAATGAGAGGACAAAGAACTGATGTGATGCTTTTATAAAAATAAAAAATAATTTTAAATAAGAAAAAGAAAGAAAGAGAATTAAGCTGGGAAACAAAAGCTCCAAGGGTTAACCTGTTGGTAGATCTGACCAAATTATGGTACTTCTCTTTGAAAAGTGTCCATAAAACACACTGATTAATGTAAATATCCAATGCTCAAGTGAATTATAAAGTGTCATTTGACTGAATTTAATGACATAAAAAGTTACAATGTAAATTTATAAGTGTTGGTCAATATTTGCTATCTACTCTTTTCACTAGTTCTTATAATATGATTTAACTGATTATTACATGTGTTAATGTTGTCTGTTTCCTAGCTCAGTCCTTATTAATATGTGAAGTAGATCTAAATCAGAAGGCATTTTATTAGCTTGGCAATCTAGATTCACTTCTAGAATGAAATTAGCCTTTAGAGAATTAATGGAGAATTATTTCTTTAGAATATAAAAACAAGCTTTTTCTAAACTTGCTTCATTTTTTATTTGCTTGGTTTTCCATACATCTATCATTTAAATTTCTATAAAAATTTCCCTACAGTATTTGTTATTATACTCTAGAGCAGTGGTTCTCAACCTTCTGGCCCTTTAAATACAGTTCCTCATGTTGTGACCCAACCATAAAATTATTTTCGTTGCTACTTCATAACTGTAATGTTGCTACTGTTATGAATTGTAATGTAAATATCTGATATGCAGGATGGTCTTAGGCAACCCCTGTGAAAGGGTCCTTCGACCGCCAAAGGGGTCGCGACCCACAGTTTGAGAACCGCTGCTCTAGAGAAATTCCTTAAAGGTTGGTTTCATTCTAGAAGTGAGTCCAAGTTGCTGCATTAGTAAAATGCTTTCTTTGATATAGATCCACTTCATGATACAATTCTTGACCAGGGACTCCTGGGAAGTCAGGCCATACTCAACTTGTTATAGGAACATAGAATTACTTCAATGTGATTACGAGGTTGACCTTTCATAGAACTGGCCCATAGTCACATGTAAAATCGCATGTAAACATCTGCTTTCAAAATTATGCATACATATATGAGACCATGAGTTAGGATCTACCATAGCATACATGTGGTACATTTTTTAAAAAAATAATGACAATTAATTTAAAAACTTCTAAGAGAGATGTGAATATGTTATGGAATCAAATGAAAATTTAATCTGAATTGAAAAGAAAAAAATCACATTCACTGTATTCTGTTGTTAGAGGAACTGTGATAGAAGTTTAGAGAACCTAGACTAAACTTCAGAGATAATGAACAGTTCTTCGGGTAATGAGAAATGATAGGAAAGCCCTAGCTGGTTTGGCTCAGGTTTGGCTCAGTGGATAGAGCATCAACCTGCAGACTGAAGGGTCCTGGGTTTGATTCTGGTCAAGGGCACATATCTCAGTTATAAGCTCCAGGCAACCAACCAGCCATGTGACTCTCTCACATCAATATTTCTCTCTCTCTCTCTCTCTCTCTCTCTCTCTCTCTCTCTCTCTCCCCCTCCCTTGCACTAACTCTTTGTTAGTCCTGGGGTGAGGACTAACAAAAAGAGGGGCGGAAAAGTGAAGCAAAGGATATGAATGATGTAAGCTCACGTGCATTGCCTGCGCTAGTGTTGCTTTAACTTCAAAGCTCAGCTCCAGAGCTCCACTGGCTCTTCTGGTTTCTGAGATGAGCAGTTAGCAGGGATATATCCTGTGTATTGAAAAGCAGTAGAGCTTTAGAATCTGGCAGATTTGAATTTGAATCCCAGTTTGAGGAAGGTTCTCAGCCTCAGTTTCTCCCCTACTTGGAAGAGGGCATGTACCTTATAGGATTATTTTTGTCAGTACCAACTTTGTGGTCATTCTTCATTGTTGTAGAAAAAAATAGCATGATGCCTGTAAAGTATGAGCATGAGGCCTTACAAAACACAAAACCTTCAATAAATGGTGGCAATTGTTAGGAGCTGCAGTACCTTGAAAGAACACCAAAAAGTTGGCTTTTTTTCTATAAAACGAGAAATGATAATTCCACTTTACAAAAAGGCTGTCATTTTCTTTTCCAAATCAAGTGATATAAAAAGAGAGACAACCTTTTGCTGATATCCAGTCTTCCAAAATTTATGTGAAATTTAATGTTTTAACAAAACCCTAGAGATATTTATGCTTTCTATACAAAGAGGCAACTTGCGGTTTCTATAATGAGCCAAAAGAGCAATAACTCAGTTAAAATCTTGACCAGAAATTAGTGAGAATACCAATATTCTCTCTTTTTAAAGCCTTTTTACTGCTTCTTGATTTCTTGGTAACAGGGTAGACTTGCTGTTGGTTTTTTATTTTAGCCTGTGTGTGTGTGTGTGTGTGTGTGTGTGTGTGCGCGCGCGCGGTACTCATTGCCTAGAGAGTTACGTTTTCTGTTTTCTTTATATTTTAAGTGGATGAATTAAAGGTTTGTTCTCTTTTTTTGAAGTGGCAATAAAGATTAATTATGTTGAATATAACTCCCATGGCCCTTAATTGTCTCTTTCCTGTCTGTCAGTGGCCTTTGATAGGAATAAAAATTCTCTTTATTTGTCCGAAATAATTAAGAATTGACTACATAAAAGCTTATAATATATGTTCACCACATGAATTTGCTCATTAACATTAATAATAGCTGCTTCTGTCATTGCCAGTGAAGTACTACCAGCCCGCAGGGGAGGTCTAACTCCCAGGAGAAATGGAGGAGGGCCAGCAGGGCAGGGTGAGGGGGGTGCTGACACAGGAAGAACAGAGTCACAGAAACCAAACCGAGGGAGTGGAGAGTTCCAGGGAGGCAGTGATGACATTGTCAAATGCGACAGGAAGGCCAAGGAAGGCAAAAACTAGATAATCATGAAACTGGGCAGTAAAGTTTCATTTGTGGCTTTTACAATAACAACATTAGGGGAAAGGAGGTGAGAGCGTCTTGATGTTCCCATTCTCTCTAGGTCATCACATCCATCCAATCTCATGTTCTCAGCCACCGCACTGAAGACTTACAAATCTGCTTTGCTAGCTCAACCCCATTTCTCGGTTTTCAGATCTGTGCATGATTTCTGTATTTACTTGAATATTCCACTCAGCAAGTCTGATTCCCCTTTGAAACCTGTCTCCTGTCCTATGTTCTCTGTTGGGTGACCATCTAGTCCCAATACCAGGACCCTGTCATCCTTTACTCTTACTTCTTACTCACCTTCCTCATCAAACCAACTGCCCAGTCCTGTCAATTTTGCCAGCTTTTTCTTAAATCTAATCTCACCTCTCTACCATATGAACAGAGCCTTTGTCGAGCACTCATCCATCTCTTAGCAGACTAGAATAGTCTCCTTAAATTAAAAAAAAATATATATATATATATATTGATTTCAGAGAAAATGAGAGAGAATCATTGATTGGCTGCCTCCTGCCACTGGGGATCGAGCCTACAACCCGGGCATGTGCCCTGACTGATTCATAGGTCGATGCTCAACCACTGAGCCACACTGGCTGGGCAGAACAGTCTCCTTATTGATATGATCCCTGCCCCCCTGCAATTTCTTCTTCACACACCCAACAGTGATATTTCTAAATGTAAATATGATCAGGCCATAATCTCGTTTAAGGTTATTCCCTGTCTCCTCTCTAATTTGCAGGGGGAAAGTATGTGACTAAGGCCTCCCATTGCCTGGCTACAGCCTCCCACTCCAACCCCTTGCTTCTGTTCTCACATAAAGTGTGCGGAAAACACTAAACTCTTTCTTGCCTCTAAGCTCAGGCTGTTTCCTCTGTCTCATATGCCACTTTAAGATTCATCTCTTGCCCTAACCAGTTTGGCTCAGTGGATAGAGCGTCAGCCTGCGGACTGAAGGGTCACAGGTTCGATTCTGGCCAAGGGCATGTACCATGGTTGCGGACACATCCCCAGTAGGAGGTGTGCAGGAGGCAGCTGGTCGATGTTTCTCTCTCATCGATGTTTCTAACTCTCTATCCCTTCTCCCTTCCTCTCTGTAAAAAATAAATAAAAAATATTTAAAAAAAAAAGATTCATCTCAACTGCCCCCTCCTCCATAGTTTCCATTCTTCTCTCACTGGCAGTTACCTCACGCTCCTCTATACCTTCATGGGACCATAAGTGCATGTCCACAGTTGCACTTACCAAACCTATGTGATTATTCTTTCAAGACATATTTGTTGAATGCTTATTCTACTCCATGGAAACAGAATTTAAGGAGCAAGACACTAGACCCGTGGTCGGCAAACTGCGGCTCTTTGGCCCTTTGAGTGTGGCTCTTCCTAAGCCTTAGGAGTACCCTAATTAAGTTAATAACAATGTACCTACCTATATAGTTTAAGTTTAAAAAATTTGGCTCTCAAAAGAAATTTCAATCGTTGTACTGTTGATATTTGGCTCTGTTGACTAATGAGTTTGCTGACCACTGCACTAGACTATGAGACTTGGTCTATTTAATCTTTAAATGAGTATAACGTTTGGTTCAAAGTTAGAATCTCACTAAGTATTTGTTACATAAATAATTATAATAGGACTAGAGCCCCAGCGTGCGAAATCGCGAGCAGTAGCCCACTGCTGCTCGCCACGCTCACGACACTGCTCACCCGCCCGCCACCCCGGTGCACTCACCGCCCTGCCCGCCCACCCACTGCTGCTTGCCACACTCGCTGCCCCACCTGCCCACCACCTGCCTTGCTGCGATCAGAGCCTGTGCATCACAGGGGAGGGATTGAGAGGTGCTCAATGCACCTCATGGTGACTGGTCGAGCAGTTGTTCTGGTCTTGACACTTATGGTCTCTGGCCTTTTATTATATAGGATTGGTAAAAGTGGATTATAAAAATATGTGTGCCAGATTATATAAGAACACAGTAGAGGGAAAACTAATCCCGCTTAGCTGAGTGGTCAGGGAAGTCTGCCTGACAGAGTGTGTTGTTAAAGATAAGACAAGAACATGACCTATTTGGACTTTTTAAATGATAAATTGACCTTAGAAAACAATTGTGGAACTTTCTCAATAGTATGCAGCTAGTTAATGGTGGAGTCGGATTTCAAATCTAGGTTTGTCTGATACCAAAGTTTATAATTTTTCCATTATGACTAGATGTGGAGAACAGATCCCAGCTATACCATGAGCCATCTTCTCTTTGGTTTATTGACCTGGTCAAAAACTTATACTAGTATTTCCCTGGCTGTGTGGCTCAGTCAGAGTGTTGCCTTGTTCACCAAAAGGTTACAGGTTCAATTTCTGGTCACAACACATACCTAGGTTTTGGGTATAATCTCTAGTCAAGGAGCATAGAGGAGGCAGCCAATTGATGTTCCTTTCTCTCTCTCTCCCCTCTTCTCTCTTTAAAATCAATTAAAAAAATACCCTTGGGTGAGGATTACTAAAAAATTCTAAAATCTTTTACTAGTATGGAAGTCTAGATTAATGCTGCTATTCAACCAATTGTTCACACACCATATTGATCACTCTCCATAGACAAGCTAATACCTTTTAAAAATTACCAAAAATTTTACTAACTAATAGTTACTAAAAAAGCAACACAACAACAAAAAAACCAAGGCAACCTGTGCATATACATGAAGACACACACACACACACACACACACCACTTGTCTTAAGAATAGCAGAGTTATCAGCAATTTGCCCCAAATGCCTAGCAACAATAAAAATTAAAAACATGCAAAGCTGTGCCCTGGCCTGTGTGGCTGAGTTCATTGGGTGTCATCCCGTGCACCAAAGGTTGCTGGTTGGATATCCTATCAGGGCACATGCTCAGGTTGCAGGCTCAATCCCTGGTAGGGGGCGTGCAGGAGGAGCCAAATGATGGTTTGCTCTAGCATCAATGTTTCTCACCCTCTCCCTTCCTTGCTCTCTAAAAATCAACAAAACAATTCCTTTAAAAATAAATTTTAAGCTGTGCTTTTATATTCAGCTTTCACTTTTTCCTATTTTATTCTTGCTGTTATTCGCTTATTTCCATCAAGTAATCATGAATATGTAAGTTAAAGAACATTTTCACCTAAATTTTTTTAAATGTAACTGGTATCACAAAGAATGTGTATGATGAAGTGCCATGTCTTGTATATTGAAACGAACAGCTGTTATCCCAATATAACAGATATATTCCCTTCTTCTAAGACAATGACAAATGCTAAAATAACCTTGCTGTTTCAAAGGGGAAAAAATGATTGAGAAATGCCTTTGTACAAATTGTTGCTGAAAGGATCTGTATTTTAAAACAACAGCAGTAATATTTATTGTGTTCTAGGATAAAATGCCTGGGTAGTTATTGTAGTTGCCATCTTTCCGAAGGGAAGAAAAGAGCTCATCTCTGCAGCACATTCAATATTTCTAAACTGCACTAGAAGGGTTTATAAGCATTCCCTTTTCCTACAGCTGCAATCTTATTTTATGCCACCAGCACTTGTCTGGCTCCACACCTCCCACATCAGCTCACAGCTCACCACTACTGAGACCCACCACAAAACCTTCCCCTCTGTGACTGCCCATATGAGACTGGCACCAAGTCTTAATGATTTCTCCTCCCAGTATGTCTCCTTCCCCATCCCTCCTGACAGTGCCCTCACTAAGACTCTCATTGTTTTTCATCTGGGTATTCCCTAATCACCCACCTGCCTTGCTTCTGGTCACAGGTGCCAGTTGTTATTCAAAAGCAAAATTCTGAGTCACTCACTTCCCTGCTTAGGAACATTTAAGGGACGGATGTGAATGGGAGGGAGCCATGGAGACTAGTGTGAAAGGCAGATTCACAATCCAGATTCTCTAAGTTAAGGGCAAGTTCTAAGAATGTTTCTTCTGGACTAAAAGGCAATATGCAAAGCATATTTTATAGTATTTTTACATTGGATTTTATTTTATTTTATAGCTACTTGTTGACTGTATACTTGAGGAAGGGGCTACTTTGTTCTCTCACCTTTGGGTCCTGGCACTGTGTGGCTCTGAGTAGATGCTTAGGAGGTGCTCACAAGCACAAGCAGTCAGGAAGGAAGGAGGGGAGAAGAAAGAAAGAAAAAGAATGAGGGAGAGAAGGAGGGAGGGAAAAAAGTAAATGAACGTCATAATTAGAAGCTTGCAATTTTCCAAGTGTATACATGAAATCATTTTTACTCTATTATTTTTAAGTTAACTCTTCTCTCACCAAAGATAATTATCAACACTTGTGTTAAACTAAAGAATTTTAAAACATTATATTATAATGTGTGCAAAATAATTATCTATTTGAAACAGCTTTCAAACAAACTTGGAAACACTGTCTCCTGCACACATTCGAAGGGATTCAAAGGAAGAGCTTCTAAGAAACCAGCCACCCCGTGATGCCAGCTCATTAGATAATCAGTTCTTCTCCCGGTGGAATCCACTTGTGCCAGCGTATGGCATCCATCACCCTCTCATTGAATATTTATGATTTTATATGAAACTTTTCAGGAAAACAGTTTATCTTTTTAAAATTCACAAGCAACTAATAATTTTTTATTTGTGGTGCAAAACTAAACAGCTTATTTCTTATGTTTTCTAGGGAGCTGCTCTAATATACAGTTATTCACACTCATGGTGTTTTTAATGTGTCCTTGATTTCCCAAGCCAGAGTAGAAAGGTGATCATAAAATGCTAATTCCAATTATAATAGTTTGCATTTGTATAGCACTTCAGGGTGAGCCAAGTGCTAAAACATACATTCTCTCCTTTAACTCTACTTTAGGCCCTTGCTCTCAACAGCCATTGAATTTAAATCTTCTTCCCTCATCCTCCTGGGACCATTAGGATGGGTTCAAGGTTCTCCTCTTATTCATTCTCCCCTACCAGGCAGCCTCCAACTGTTGTCACTTGTCACCGTTATCTTTCCAGAGCACGATCTGACAGTGCAGAGGGAGCAACGTGCCGCAATAGAAATGGCTTCGTATCAGACAAAACTGAAGGTGAATGCTGGCTCTGGCACTTCCTCGGTAGATGACCTTGTAAAAGTGAACTTCCTGTGTTTTCTCACCTGCAAAATAGGAATAATAATACCTTCCTTGCAACATTGTTGCAAGAACTAATGGTGATATATTTTAAAATCTAGTTTAGTGCCTTGCACATATTCACTAAGCTCTCCAACAAGTGGTGACTATCTTGTTATTTGTCACTTCCCTGTATAAGAATATTCATGAAACAACAACTGTTCACTGAGAAGGTGCCATGTGTCAAGCATCACATTATACACTGAAGAAGCCACAGTGACTAGAGAAGCTTACAGTCTAATCATCCCCAAATAGGGACATCTAGGCTTCAGTGGGGATAAATACAGAATTTTATGAAAGTGCATGAGTGGAGCATGTAAACGGGCCTTGAGCTGTGATCTTAAAGTTGGGGAGGCCTGAGCTTAGAGAGGAAGGTAGGGCGGAGGTGGGATAGGGTGCAGTGGGAAAAAGCTTCAGCCGGAAACCTGGCATTTGCAAGGGCGAGGCAGAGCATGGTGAGTGCAGAAACTGGCAGCTGCCTTGTGTGGCTAGAGATATGGTAATGCAGGCAGAGAGGGGAAGGTGTGAGGAAGAGACAGGGACAGGGGAATGGCAAGGTGAGAAACTGGAGAGAAGGGCCTTGAAAGCCACAGTAAGAAATGTGAACTTTATTCTGAAGAAAGCAGAGAACCATGGAAAAGGGATGAGCAGATGGACCTGATCACATTTGCATTTTTAGAAGTGACATTTCATGACCCATCACAGCGGTCCCTTACCTGGTCCACAGCCACCCATGGGCTTCCAGAGATTTGCTAGTCCTTTGAAATTGGACGCGCGCGTGTGTGTGTGTGTGTGTGTGTGTGCGCGCGCGCGCGCATGCATATGCGTGCATGTGTGTGTGTGTTTTTCTGGAGACAGCATTCATAAGGCTGACTCAGAAATGAATAAAAATCATCATCTGAACACCTCCTGTAGGGTAAAGCCCAGACTTGCACATCTTTTCACATTCTGGCTAAAACCTTCCTTTTCTATTCCTTTCCACAAAGTTTAGAATAGAGCCTCTTTTAATTTTTTGCCATTCCTAACATTCCCCTGAGTTGTTCCTCCTAAGACAGCTCTCTAGACTGCCCTGCTCTTCCCAATCTACCCCTCCCCACCCACCTTCTCACAGAACTACCTGTCTCTCACAAACCCTGACTGAGCTTTTTCTTCCTTCCCCAGGCATTCTCTTACTTCCCTTCCCCTTCTTCTCTGGCTCAAGCACATTTCCCAGTCATAGAGTTCAAATGACCCAGCTGGAATGAGAGATGGACAGAAATAGAAAGTACAGAGACGGACCCATACTTATGTAGAAATCAGATGTACAATAGAACTTGTCCTGCAAATCAGTAGAGAGACAAGGTGCTGTTTTTAAAATGGAGCCAGAACAACTGGTCATCAATAAAAGGAAAAGAATGGACCCTTACTTCATATCATACTCAAAAATAAATTCTACATGAGGCAAATCAAAGCATGAAGACTTTCAGGAGGAAAAAAACTGGAGACCATGTGCACATATTAAAACAGATAAATTTGACTATTATAAATGTCTTTTTATTGAAAGACTAGAGGCCCAGTGCAGGGATTCATGCACAGGTGGGGTCCCTCAGCCTGTCCTGCTCCCTCTCGCAATCCAGGACCCCTCGGGGGATGTAGCTGTGTGAGAAGCAGGCAGGTGGCCAGGGAGGAGCCTGAGCCAGGCGGGGTACCACACCGCTCCCGCGCATCCCAGCCCCACTGTGCCTCTGTGGCTCTGCAGCGGAGGTGGGAGAGGTTTGCGCTGCCTCAGCTGCACTTGTCAGCGGTGAGCCCAGTGGCATTCCTGCTGTGGGAGTGCACTGACCACCAGTGGGCAGCTCCTGCGTTGAGCATCTGCCCCCTGGTGGTCAGTGTGCATCATAGAGACTGGTTTTGATAGACCTGTCATGATGGTCACTTAAGCTTTTATATATTGAGAGAACTGTCCAAAAATTAGTATCCAGAATATGACAACGTTTATCAAATGAATAAAACAAGAAAACATATTCCGTTTTATTAGTAATTTGGCAAAAGGTGTTACCATTTTACATACCACAAATTGGAAAAATTAATGTGTGTGTGGTTTTGTTGCACTGAAAGGTTTTTCTTTGACGATTTTGTCGACCATACCGCTGAGGACAGAAATTGGCAATATCTTTTATTTTTCATTTTCAGTGCTAAATGTCTACCATTAGCATATAATTAGTATTCCATAAATTTATTTAAAATGCATGTAGCTGTTGTAGACTCAGAGCATTCACTCCAAAATCTAAGTCTCTGCATATATCAAGCAAATTTCTGAAACTAGTTTGAGGTATGCATATTTTGAATGGGAGTATCTTTAGATGCTACAAGAAAGGTGCAGTATTATTCCTCATCTGCTTACTTGCGCTGGCTTTTTGGTGATCCATTTTTTCATCACCTCTTTTGGGAATATTTTCATGAGTCAACCCCACCACCACCATGAACATAATCTGGTACAGATATCCTACCCGTGTGTTTTTACCATACCTAATATTTACTTTGGCATTTTTCCCACTGTAGTTGTTGTCTGAATATTAACTTGTAAGCAATCTGAGATCAATAGCTATTGCTTGTTTACTTTGTGCCTCTTGTACTTGGCATAGTGTCTAGCCTGTAGCAGGTATCAATTAATGGTTTTCCATGGATGAATGCATAATTCCTTTTAGGATATACATTTTTTGCCCCAAATGTGTTTTTATTTTCAATCTTTAGGCCTTTCTCTTTTTGTCAGCTCTCTTAGTAAACACCTAACCATTTCTTTCTTGAGTCAGTAATTTAAATTGCATGCTCTTCACAAACCAATTTCTGTCAGAGTTTAAATTGCTTCCATTAGCCCCAGAAAAAGACCTTTAATACACAAATATTTCAAGACTCAAAACAACTTCACTGTTTTTGAAATGTGAAATTTCAATACCAAATGAAAGGCAGAGTAACTATAAACATTAACAGTCTTACTCTAATTAGTAATTAATTAATTTGCTATTTTATACTATACTGAAGAATTATGGTTATTTCATAATCATCCTTGACTTCATTTTCATTCAAAGCTTAAATCTTGAAGGAATCATTAAAATATCTCTTTAATTTCTTTCCAAGTTATAAACATCATAACTCACATTCAGAAGTTCACTTTGATTATGAAACTAAATTCCACAAGATTGTTACCTCTCTGAAACTTCTAATACAGTGATGTACTGCTTTCAGTTAGAACTGAATACTTTACTCATTTTCCCTCAACTTACCTAAGTATTTGGTAAAATATACTTATTAAGCACACACTATATACTGTGCTAATAACTTGGGTATAGGCAAAGGTGAAACAGATTGCTACCAAGATATGAAATTAAATTCCACAAGATTGTTACCTCTCTGAAACTTCTAATACAGTGATGTACTGCTTTCAGTTAGAACTGAATACTTTACTTACTTTCCCTCAACTTACCTAAGTATTTGGTAAAATATACTTATTAAGCACACACTATATACTGTGCTAATAACTTGGGTATAGGCAAAGGTGAAACAGATTGCTACCAAGATGAATTAGATATGACTTCTACCTTCAAAGACCTCATCATCTAGAAAATAAGAAATAGGTTATATATAGAGAGATGTGCTTCTGTATCATATATCTAAATATTAATAATGCCTAATAGTTATCAACTCTTACTATGTGCCAATCAGTTTTACATGTTCACAAGTAATTCATTTCATCAAATTAAGGCCATTGATTATAAGACATCATTATTGTAGTAGCACTAAGAAACACTCCTTAAACATTGGAACTTGCTCTTGATTGTAATATGCCTCCCAAATATCAAAGATGTTAATATGTAAAAAATGCAGAACTTAGAATTGATGAATAATAGTAACTCATTTAAGTTAGGTAATGTTATTGTCCTCATTTTACAGAGGAGAAAATTGATAGGGTTCAGAGATGTTAAGCAACTTTCCCAAGACCATACAGCTAGTAAGTAGATGAGTAGGGATTGAACCCACATCAGTCTCATTACAAACACCATGCTCTTAGCCTCCATACCAGAGAAGTCTTGGATTCTCTGTGTAATAGAGTATTGAAAATTTTTCATATATTTTGTTCCTAACATGGTTACATTTAAAGTTAGAGAAGAATACAGGAATATATTTTTTAATTTATGGGAAAAATTGAGAATTTAGTTGAGATGATGGGACTTAAATTTCAAAAACAGAAAAAAAAAGCCTTTCTGTTTTGAAATTTAGTTGTCTAAATTTGGCATAAAATGGTTATAATAATCTATTAACTAAAGAATAGTTAGTACACTTGACCAACAACAGTCATGAGGCAGTTAATTTTTAAAAATCTATGAATTTATAACCTTAAATCTATGAATTTATAATATTATATTGCATATAGATGTAATAATCCTTGCAGGATGATATAAACTGGACAAAAATTTAGTTAACTTTTACCATGAGTGTAGACATTTATTTTTCTATTTTTAAAGGAAAATTGGCTATTAATAGGAGCTATCAAACTTACATTTTTAACTGTTATTAAGAAATAGTAGCAACATTTCTGTACAGCATATTGAAATTCTAGCACTACATGAAGTATTGCAAGTAATCTATGTAAGGAGCTACAAGTGACTAACCAAAAGCAAGATGAATTTATAACCTTAAATCTATGAATTTATAATATTATATTGCATATAGATGTAATAATCCTTGCAGGATGATATAAACTGGACAAAAATTTAGTTAATTTTTACCATGAGTGTAGACATTTATTTTCTATTTTTAAATGAAAATTGGCTGTTAATAGGAACTATCAAACTTACATTTTTAACTGTTATTAAGAAATAGTAGCAACATTTCTGTACAGCATATTGAAATTCTAGCACTACATGAAGTATTGCAAGTAATCTATGTAAGGAGCTACAAGTGACTAACCAAAAGCAAGAAAATATATATTTCATCTTAAGTATCAACCAGTACAATCTATTTTTTAAAAGAACTAATGAGTTAAGAAATAATAACTATGGCTTACATCATTTCTGCCTATAAATAATGAATTACATGTAAGAACAAGTGGTAGTTAAATGTACTCTGGGCCAATTGCATCGTCATGGATACCAAAGACTTCATCTGTGGAAATTTAGCAAAACATAATTAGAAATGTCAAACAGAAAGGATCTCATTAAGATAATTCTTCCAGAAAAGAATAAAAATTCTGTCCCAGCTGTTCATATCTTGAGTAATCAAGATAAGATGGACATAGCTAAAACATCTTGTTTCCCAAAATATGGTACTGTAAACACACACATCAGAATAACCAGATCACTAGAGTTCTTGTTTAAAATACAAGATGTTGATGCCCAGCGGGTGTGAATCAGTGGTTGAGTGTCGACCTGTGAACCAGGAGGTCGAAGTTCTGTTTCTGGTCAGGGCACATGCCACATGCCCAGGTTGCGGGCTCAAACCCTGTGTGTGGCATGTAGGAGGCAGCCGATCAATAATTCTCTCTCATCATTGATGTTTCTATCTCTCTCTCCCTCTCCCTTCCTTTCGGAAATAAATAAATAAAATTTTAAATACAGATGTTGACTTCCATCCCAGACCCACTATATCAGTATGTCTTTGGGTAGAGCGCAACAATCACATTTTAAACAAGCACCTCCACCCACCAGTGATTACAAGCATGCTGGATTTGAGAACCATTGCTTTCACTTTACATATTTCCCCACCTAGTACTTTAGACTGATGGCAGAAATTAACCAATCACTAGTGATTTTTTTCACCAAGTATCAGAGGTTATATGTTTCATTTATTAGATATTTATGAGCAGTGTAGGGGGAAACAAAAGAAATGTGAGCTCAGGTACTCAAATATATATCAATTTTTGCATGTCATATAAACAATTCTTCAAAATGATTACATTGAAGTG
Source organism: Myotis brandtii (assembly GCF_000412655.1). Taxonomy (NCBI): domain Eukaryota; kingdom Metazoa; phylum Chordata; class Mammalia; order Chiroptera; family Vespertilionidae; genus Myotis; species Myotis brandtii. The sequence continues at coordinate 233,570 of NW_005363836.1, forward strand.
CTACTTTCTGAAATCTAACATAGTGACAGGAAAAGAGAATTGAGGTAATCTTATAGCTGTGGGAATAGAAAAGAAGGGACAACTCCAGAAATTATTTCAAAGAAGAAAATCTATAGGGTCAGTGGCAAATTGGACATGAATGGTAAACAGAAGGAGGAAAAGTAGAATACTTTGGGTTTTGAATCTGAGCAGCAGAGAAGAGTGAGGTACTAACATGGGGATGGAAAACATTCTGAAAACAATAGAGAGTTTCGGGGTGGAAGAAGGTGAGAGTGTGTAGCTGGCCCTTTCACTACCACATTTATAAAGATGGATTTTGTTACTGAGTTTACATATGAATGGATTTAACCAAATTGAGTTCTAATTAATCATTATTTTTTACAGCAATTGTTCAACTGTCAAGCTCTACGAAAACTAAGTATTCCTGACAATGACCTTTCAAGTCTGCCAACCACCATTGCTAGTTTAGTTAACCTTAAAGAACTCGACATCAGTAAAAATGGTAAGATTTCATCTCATCTCTAAATAATTTTTACTGAAAATGTTTTAATGTTTTCTCTTAGAAAATGGTATGATACTTTTTCTATTTTGTTGCAACTCTAAGTTAACTTTATTGAAAAGTTAAATCTTACTTTATAAGTTAATGACAGAAAACCTCTCTCCCCTTCTCTTACTGGTGTGCCTGATTTCCCTTTGCATTTAGATATATTATTTAATCTATTTTAGAATATTTTACTGCCTTTATACTGTTTACCTCATTCTCAGTATGTGGTGAAGGACCAGAGGTATTTTCTATAAAAATAAAATAATAGATCCTTTCTTTCAGACATCATAATGGACTGGAGATATGCTTGATGTTAAACATAGTGCTTATAGCCTTAATCGGTTTGGCTCAGTGGATAGAGAGTGGGCCTGCAGACTGAAAGGTCCCAGGTTCGATTCCAGTCAAGGGCATGTACCTTGGTTGCGGGCACATCCCCAGTAGGGGGTGTGCAGGAGGCAGCTGATTGATGTTTGTCTCTCATCGATGTTTCTAACTCTCTATCCCTCTCTCTTCCTCTCTGTAAAAAATCAATAAAATATATAAAAAAAACCCATAATGCTTATAATTGAAAATATGATCTTGTGAACTTCAAAATTTGTTAAAAATGTAACTTCTGTTAAGTGTTCACACACACACACACACACACTCACTCACTCACTCATGAGGTAAAAAACAAAGGAGAAGAAACATAAAACCAACAAAGGGACACAGGAAACTCTGGGAGATGTTGGATGTGTCTATTAACTTGATTGTAGTGATGGGATCACTGGAGTTTGCATATATCCAAAACTCACCAAATTGCACATATTAAATATGTGCAGTTTTTTGTGTATCAATTATACCTTAATGGAGCTGTTTTAAAAAAAGAAAAAAATAATTTAAGCACCCTAAAGAAAATAAAAGTTGGATAAGATTGGCTTGATTCTAGGTAAATAGGGACCTTAATTTAATCTGTTAAGGACACTAGGAAAATTTCTTGATCACATTAACTATGGCATTTCTAAGAATTCCTGGACTGTCCTGTTTAATATTAAGATCTTTCCATTGTTACTCCCTAGAAGCAAACCCTATTTCTCTCTACCTCTATTTTCTTAATAATATTTATGAGAGAAACTGACATACTATATATTTACATCATTTATGTATTGTCTGGATTCCTCTTACTAGAAGTAAAATTCAATGATGTGTAAATATGTCTCTCTTCTCCGCGTCCAGGGTGGCTAGAGAGCGGTCCGGTTCTTGAGTAGGGGCGGCTGGGGATTGAGAAAAATGAAAGAAAGAGACAGACACAGAGATGGAAGGAAAAAGCTGGGGCTGGGTGGGACCACTGTCCTCTGACCGACCTGGACAGAGACAGTGACTCTGAGCCAATACAGCATATTTATTTTATACAGCAAAAAAAACAGGAAGTTTTACTGAAAGTCAAGACAAAGGAGATTATTTGCATTCTTGGGTGGGCCAGAGTCGTATTCATTCCTGGTGCTTGGCTGGATTTAAATAACAAAACCCACCCCCTGGCACCTGGACTGAAGGTCAAGCTGACAACACTCCTGCCTTTTGGCAAAACGTGTTTCCAGGACTTGGCTTTGCCAACGCCACTGGCTTCAGCTGACAATAATTAAAGAAATGCCCATGTGCCTTCCCAGGTGCTCTCTACAATGATGTCTCAATTCTTTTGTGTTTGTTAGTGGTGTATCTGTATTGCTTAAAACAGTGTGTGGTACATTGTAGGATCTCAACACATAATGATTAAATGAATTCATGAATGAAAGGTTATTCTGGATGAACATGGGACAATTGTTGAAATGTACCGGTGTGAATAGCTAGTGAGATGTCTAGAGTGTAAGTCTGAGAGTCATAGAGAAGTTTAGTGTCACCGGGGAAAGAGGAGTAACCCCTGTAAGTAATCAGTGAATATCATAAAAAACACGATACAATGAAATGTTTAATTACATAGCACAAATTACAATTGCAAATTCGTAGAGAATAGAAAGATTAATTAAGGCTGCATTATTATTAGAGAAGAACTCAAGTAAATGATGTAGCCTGAGGATTTCCATGAAGCATGGTAGCATCTGGATAAAGGAGAGCATTTCATTAGAAGAAAACAGTCAGAATACAAACAGTGGACACGCACATTCTTCTATCCAACTTAACTTACCGAGTGTTTTCAGGAAAGGAAAACAATTTTAAAAGGACTATATGCAGACTTAGAGAATAGCAACTAGACTTAGGCCCACTAAAAGATGACATTAAGTTCTACCTTTATTGTTTTAAGACTAGATTTACAGGCCACATATTTAGATGGATTGGTATTTCTGCACTTTATTAACAACTAATACTGCTTATTTATTTACATACATTCACACATTAAATGCTATTTTCAAATTTTAATTGCTGAGAAATATAGGATGGATAAATATATCATATCCCTTGATCTTCAGGAAGGTTTGGCTGGAAATCTATCTTAAAGAGGATCAGAAAAAAATTCATCACCAACTATAAACACACAACTCCTGATAAATATGAGATTTGGGGAACTTAAGTCTGTGAGCATCCTTAAAAGTCCTTATGAGTATTATTTAGGGACTTTTAGCTATGTTTATATTCTCTATATTCTGGAAATATTTATGAAAAACGACATGCAAGACATGGCAAGCCGCTCTGCGGAGTTAGTACAGGACAAAAGGTTAAGTGAGCCATTGCTGGAAGTTACACATACGGTGAAAGATTTTAACACATGACCCATTTCAGAAATCATACCTTAAAAAGCTGTCACTGACTTCTATGGCAGAGACCTTGACAGTTACTTAAGGAGCATAATACATCCTTTGGGGATCTGTCAAGTGCAAAAGGAGCAGATAGAAGAACATAAGTGCAGTGTCAGCATCACAGTTAGCAAGGCTGGAATAGCCCTGGTGGAAAAGAGTCAAGACACGAGAGAATATCATGAGAGAATACCACTATCAGTATTGGTATTAGAGACAGAAATAGAATGTTAATTTTTAGACACACTCATTTAAGTACTACTTCATCTGGTAAAAATTTGCCTGAAATGTGCTTGAAGTCGATGAGTGACTCCATACAATGAACTAATTCATCTGGAGGCTGAGTTTAAAGCTGACCTTGGTCGTCCTTGTGGCCTCCAATCTTTACTTTTCATTTTCAATTCTTCCATTTGCCACCTTGATTCACAATTTTTCCTTTTATCATTGAAAGATACCATTATATAATAAAACTTTGAATAAGTGAACTATTGAGTGCAGAAAGATATCTACATAATTTACGTGACTAGCTTTCATCTACCTCTCCCACCACATCTCCCGCTATCCTTTCTCCCTTCCATTTCATCCACAGGCAATTCCCAAATGCATCAGCTATTTATTTGTGACACAAGGAACTCTGTTTTTTTCTTTTTTCAAAATATTCCTGCCTCCCCTCTGCTGCCCCTCATTAAGCAGACAGGGTCATCTTCACCTTTCAAAAGGTGTTTCAGATGCCATTTATTCTGGGAAATTTGCCTGTACACAAACAGAATTGATTGCTACTTCCTATTATCTGCCTTGTGTGTGTTATTGCTTTGAACTTATCTCACTTTGTAATTTAATATCTATATATCCCTATATATTTGACTAGATTGTGAAACCCTGGAAATCAGGGACAATTTTATTCATCTCTCTATTTGAAACCACTAACACCTTACCCAGCATACATAGTAGTGCTCAATAAATGTTTGGCAGGTTAATAACATTATACAGAAGCATTCTTTTAAAATATTTGATGTGCATTTATACAGGGTGGGGCAAAAGTAGGTTGACAGTTCTTTATATGGAAAATAATGAAATATTTAATAAATAATAATACAAGAATTAAGTGTGTTTTCCATACAACTCTTTATCTTAAAGACCCTATGTAGGCTACGGACTTCACCTCTTATACTGAGGACATGTTAAGTGTTGTGACTGAGTGCTGGAAAATAT
>NW_005363836.1:239468-260200 GCF_000412655.1 Myotis brandtii
CTTCTCTCTCATCAATGTTTCTAACTCTCTATCCCTCTCCCTTCCTCTCTGTAAAAAAATCAATAAAATATCTTTAAAAAATCTTACAGAAACTTGTAAATTCTCATTGCCACTTCCTCCCTCTCAGAGTTAGTATGTTTAAAATTTCAGTGAAATCTTACAGAAACTTGTAAATTCTCATTACCACTTTCTCCCTCTCAGAGTTAGTATGTTTAAAATTTCAGTGAAGTACTAATACATTGTACATATAGTTTTGCAAGTTTTTTATTCCACATTATGTTTCTGAAATCTGTCCTTGATGACCAATGTGGATATAATTGTACAAGCAAAGTACAAAATTCCAATGGCTTTATATCTTTGCCAACACTTGCGGTTATTAGATATTTTAAATGTTGCCCAATCAGATGGAAGAGTAGCTCAATATTTTAATTTATATTTCCCTAATCACTAGAGAAGTTGGATTTTTTTTTCTTCTTATTGGCAAATGTAAGGTATCTTTCTCTACAAATTGTCCTTTTTGGTACATTTTTATATTGGATTGTTTATTATGTATGTGGACATCAGTCCCTTGGTTAAATGAGTCACAAATATCATCTTCCAACCTGTGGCCTGTCTTTTCACTTTGCTTGAGATGCCATTTGCTATAGAGAAGTTGACATTTTAATGTATTAAAATTTATCACTCTTCTCTTTATATTCTATATTTTCATAGCTTATTTAATAAAAATTTTCCTACCCAAATATTATAAAGGTATTGTCTATATTTTCTTCGCAAACTGTTAGTTTCTTTTTACATTTAGGCCTTTGATTCACTTTAAACTTATTTCTTGTGCTATATATGATAAAAATTTCATATGAATATATGATTAATCATTTCAGCAACACTTATTAAATAGTCTTTTGTTTTCCGCTAACTTATAATTCTACCTGTTTTACATACAAAAGACATTTTTCTAAACTCCCCATCCTGCATCATTGGCTTATTTGCCTGTTCCTGTGCCAATAGCATATTGTTCTAATTACTAAAACATAATATTGAGTTTTAATCTCTGATAATACAAGTTCTCCTTTCTTTTCTTTTTCAAATATATCTTGCTGTTCTTAGTATTCAATTCTTCCATGTATATTTTAGGCTCAACTTGTTGAGGTTCACAGATAGTCTGTTGGAATTTTTTTAATTGGCTTAAATTTAAAGATTAATTTGGGAAGAATTTATATTTTTGTGATAGTAAGTATTGTAATCCCCAAACATTTATCCTTATTTAGGTTTTATTTTATGTCTTGCAATGAAGTTTTCAATTTTTCTCAAGAAAGTCTTTCATACATTTTATTAGAGTCACCCTGCCAGAGGATTTTCTACTCTGCTAATTGTTTAAATACTCTTTTGTCTTATTAGTCTCTCTATTGGTTGGTTGTTGGTTTATTTTCTAATTATTAATTTCTACTTTTTTACTTCCTACTACAGCTATTTTTATTATGACTCCTCTTCTTTCTTAGGGTTTATTCAGTTGTTTTTATTATTCCAATATATACTTTTTGCCATTGGATGTACTTATTTTCCTGGTGAACAAAATTATACAGACTTCAAGTGCACAATTCCACCACACATCATCTGTACACTGTATTGTGTGTTCACTACTCCAAGTGAACTCTCCTCCCATCACCATTTATTCCCCCTGTACCCCCTGAAATACCCCTCCCCTGGGCAATCACCACACTGTTGTCTGCATTCATGAGTTTTTATTTTCTTTTTTGCTCAATCCCCCTACCTCTCCCCGCTGCTGCCCCCAGCCCCAAACTCTCCCCAACCTGACAGCTGTCAGTCTATGAGTCAGCCTCTATTTTGCTTGTTAGTTCACTTATATTTAAAGCTTTTTTAGTTTTCACATTTTTATTGAGATACGTTGCAGACTGTATGGTCAGGATGATACTAATTTCTCATTATTTATTGACTTTCACATTGTGGCCAAGTATATGGTCAATTTTTAAAATACAGGGTGTCCCAAAAAATGTATACACACACTTTGAATAATTATAAAAGCAGTGTTTATTTTCATTTTCATTTAACAGCTATCAGCTGTTAAACTGTGTGTACATTTTTTGGACACCCTATGTACATTGCTTCTTACAATATAAATACATATTCTCTTATTATTGGGTACAGGCTAGGAATCCAGTAATTATATAATTTATTCTCCATTACAGTATGCATTTTTAAGGACAAATGCTATTTCTTAATTTTTGCATACTTGAAACATTGGAAACACTCAGTGCTTGGAACATTTGCCTACTTGGAACACTAAACACACCTAATGAACTGAAAAAAAAAATGAACTGGAAAATGAGATTTCAATCTCTTGTGTTCAGTAAAAGAGTCTTCCATGGAGAGAGAGAGAGAGAGAGAGAGAGAGAGAGAGAGAGAGAGAGAAATATCTGCAAATTACCCTTTCTCTCTTAAGTCTTTCTAATCCTCAAATTACATGCAACAATCCATGGGTGAATGCATGTTTTCCATACCAATGCATCTTTTATCCTTTATTATGCATATCTTAATTCAATAGTTAAATAGAAGCCCATGTCCATCTGTGATGAACACATTTTATATAGAGTGATCTCTGAATAAATAGTCTCTGCCTGTTTAAAGAGCTGATTCATGGCCATAACAGAGTAAATTGTTTTATATGATAAAGCAAAATAATGAATGACAAGGTTTAATTAGCTGGTGATTCAGTTTTAAGTATGAATGTTGATTTGTCATAGTTCAGAGCGACTATGACACTATAATTAAATGACTTTAATGAAAATGAATTAATGTGAAAGCCCTTCCTAATTCTGCAGCAATTAAGTGATTTTTCTCTTATCCTCTAAAACTTATTTCTATACAAGAATAGATTTTAAAAGCATCATAGTGGGCAAAATTACTATTGTTCGTTGTAATGAAAGGCAATCAGAGTTGAAGGCATTATTATGTGTTTTACCAGCTTGCCAATTATTCCTCCCCTTCCCCAAATGCATGCAAAACACTAAAGACAAATGATATCCTCAATTTCCAGTAAAGAAAGGGAGTTTCTCTCAAACACATTCGAGAAAACATATGAGCAACCAGTTTAATGATAAAAAATATTGTAAATGTTGAGCATATTAAGAATAGACACTCTGCTGGATATATATATATTTTTGGGTGGGGGATGCCTTAGGTGGATTGGGGAGAACACGTTACCATGCATCTGTTCTCAATTAGCAATAAATATGCTATTTGGTGTTTGGCAAATCATTAGGCCATTTGTTTAGAGCAAAGCTTCTTATTTTGCCCTATTAAATGTCTGACTTTCAGCACTCTTAATGTGTTACTTATCTGAAAATCACTAACACTTCCCTCGCTATAAGACTTATTTCTTACATATGTCCAAGATCATAGTGTTACAGTAAGCCTGGATGGACTCCCTCCATTTCTGTTACTGAATCGGATGGCAACACAAACCCAGTCTGATCTGCTGCCACCTTCTCAGCCTTGTGCCAGGACTTTTAACTCTTTCCAATGTCTTTATCAGCAAATACAATCAACAAATAATGCTTAAGTATGTTATTAACACTTACTCCATGGGAGGATAGAGTTTACAACCAGGCAATATATCTAAATATAAGGAAGAAAGAAGTTGCTCTCACCCCCTCATCTTTCTGAAGTCTGTGTTGGGCTGTCACCTAGACTGGTACATTTCCCTACAGTCGCAGCGGAGCCTTTTCTGAGCTGAGTGATTAAGCTGTCTTCTGTGTCGCTGTAAATCCTAGAAAACTGTAAGAGAACAAAATTGAACTGGTATTGAAGCATGGTGAGCCCTCTCTCCACAAGGCCATGCTCCCTCCCAGTTTCAGTGTAAACTCCTTGAAAGCCAGATGAGAACTGCTGCACATTAGTTACACTTTCTAGATCCACAATAGCCATTTTCAAAGTATTGGCATAGTACGTGCTCAATAAAGTGGTTAATTGATAATGAAGGATAAAATTATTAGTCAAATATGAAGTAAGATTATTAAACAGTTTATTTTACACAATAGTGACTTATTTAAAATAAATGATTGCTGTTGAAGCAGAGAGAGTATGGGGGAAGGAATCTGGTGTCATTTTAACTAAATCAGATTCATTCTTCTGGGAATGAACTTGTTGGTCAAGTCCATAAAGACCTCTCAAATTTTACTCTAGATGTATCTTTAAGGCAGGATCAGTTGCATAACTGTCTCAGATTATTGACTACTTTACCTGCCTTTGATTTTTCTCTTTATAAGGCCACTACAGGAGGCAGAATCTTTGCAGGAAACCTTTAGCTCTTTCTCCTCCTCTTCCTCCTCCTCCTCCTCTTCCTCCTTCTTCATCTCTATCCCTTATCTTTTTCCCTCCCTCCCACCCTTCCTCCCTTCCTTCCTGCCTCCCTCCCTGTCTCCTTCTCTCTTCCTTACCCTTTTAAAGATATGACAGACCTGTACGGTTTTTCCAAATTTGCTAACCTAATTGCTGGATGCTTTTTCTTCCTCCTATATAACATATTGCCCCTATGAATTTCCTCTCTAATCAGAACTTACTATTCAGTAGAGCATTGTCTCATAAGCCAAAAATTCCTTGGGGAATGTGGGCTAATATACAAAATAAGATTACAGCTTATCCTTTTAAACGTCAAAAATTTTATTTTATGTGAATCATTCTTAATGGACATTATTAAAAGATGTTTCACATCACATTATTTTTGTTAAATAAGTGTAATTAATGCAATTGAACTTTTCCAGCTTGACTTGAGTTCATCATAGGTTGTGTTTTTGAACTTTCTTTTAGTATGTGTAGCTTGCCTCTACACAAAATAGATTGGTATAATTTAAGAATTCTGCTATTAACTTCATAGTTTTCCCCTCACCACCTTTATTATCAGACCATCAGTTATACTCTCTTCATATTGACACCCTGCTATTTCGAGTAGCCCCTCCTTTCTCCTTGTTCCTTCTAATTGCTATCTGTTGAACTATATATAAAGTTTACAAAGATCCTGAACTTGGCTTATGACACTTGTTGGCAACATGTTAAATTAAGAAATAACTTTATTACCTGAACATTACCCTCAAAGTTCCAGAAAATTAATACTATCTGAAATTTGACCAAATAATTATAGAACAAAAGCAGTTTACAATGCCCCTGTAGGAATGCTACATGGTCAACCTTCAGTGTGCATCACACTCAGAGTTTCAGTTGTTTTTGATACCTGCAGAGTATGTTGGAAACAAATGCAATATGTAGTGCTTTGTTATAAGTGTTGCATTGTCAATCTTGAACAGCTAAAAGGTATACCCAAAAGTAGTTCAAATCCTAGATTTAGTAGAGGCAGCTAATGTAATAATGTGTGGAATAAGGTTGGCCTGTTTTCAAGTCCTGGCTAGTCCTGGAGGCTCAGTTTCTTCATAAGTTAAAGAGAATAATAAACCACATTATAAAATTATTGTGAAAGTGTAATAAAGTGATTATAACATTTTCTCAATAAATTTCATTCTTTCTGCTCCTAAATATACTTCCATTTATTAGATATACAAAAACTGCCTGCCTTCTTAAAATTGAAAAGAATTATAAAAGTTGGTATCATAATTAAAATATCACATTAATGTCTCATAAATATATTTTCCCTTCTTTTTATACAAAATATTAAGAAATTTTTTCAGCATATGGCATTCATATCACAGAGTAAACCATTTGGGTTGATATATCTGTGAAATTCATAAACGAGCATTTCAAAATGCATTATCCATAACTATTATCAAATGTACTGATTTATATAAACATTTATAGGTAATCAACATAAATGTTAATGTATTTAAGAGAACACAAAGTCATTCAAAATGTGGTATTTGTAGGAAGTTTTCTGTATTGTGTTTGTATGGAGTTACCTTTTTCATCTTAGAAAAGTTCATTTGAATCTAAAACCTTTGTACTAAAGTCAAATGTTTCTATGCTTGTAAAGTTTTTTAATTCAGTGCTTCAAGGTATGGATGCAAAAATATAATTAGATGCAATTTAATAAGCACTTGCTGAGTTACCATTGTTTTCTTGAGTCTGATCAAGATCATGTCAGGAATATCAAGATATTGAATGTCAACTGAAAAAATTTACTTTCTGACCCCATCCTGTCTTTCTAGAATACCTCTTCTTCTACTATTCCAGCCACTCTTTGACCCAGCAGAACCACCAATCTATTAATGCCACCACCTTCTCAGGATTTCTTCCCTTTTGATGTTTTCTTTGATCTTTTTGCATGGCTTAAATGCCATGCTTAATCATTAGATGACTCCCTTTGACACCCTTGCTTTTATCTCATGGCACTGTGTATGCTCAGTAAAATTATAATTCTGGCTGCACCCAACTCTACCTATTGCTGAAAGGAACTGGGGAAAAATCCTCAATCACGCTGGTTGGTATCACTTTAAGTTCATGATTGCAACATCTAAGTACAGCCTTCATGCTTCCCAACTTCTTTTATCCATCGATGTTCCTCTTCTGGTGACTACGTCACATGTTTTCTTCTGTCTTCAAGCCTTCCACACTTCATCGCCATCTTCACGGCTATTCATCCTACTCCACTGAGAATATTAACGCTCTCAGAAGATAACTTCCATAGACTGTTACCATCATATCTACCAGCATCTGCACCCATATTCTCTGATTTTTTCTTATTAGTGCAGATGAACTATGCCTGTTCATTTCTGAAGCCAGTCTTTCCTCAACAATCTTTTTTTATAATTAAATAAAGTTGAACACTATATTTATTTATTTTTTTAAATATATTTTTATTGATTTCCGAGAGAAAGGAAGACAGAGAGAGAGATAGAAGCATCCATGATGAGAGAGAATCATTGATTGGCTGCCTCCTGCAAGTCCCCCACTGGGGATCGAGCCCACAACCCAGGCATGTGCCCTTGACCAGAATAGAACCTGGGACCTTTCAGGTCTAAGGCTGACGCTCTATCCACTGAGCCAAACCAGCTAGGGCTGAACACTATATTTATTACTGTCTTAAAATCCTTTTGTGAGACCTATTTGTCTGTATTAGTAATAAACAGGGTAGTCAAGGTGAAAACAATTAACTGAATACTGTATACTAAAACCTAAATTTAGCCAGAACTTTCAACTTTTCCATGCTAGGCAGGGAACATTCAGATTGGATTGATTTCAGAATTCTTCCCTCTCCCTTCTGCACAGCAGTGAAGTGGTCAAATGGAGGCAGCAGGAAAGTGAACAAGAATGAAAACCGCACAAAGTGAAGTCGTTTTTGAATAATTGAAAGTTGAATAGAAATTTTTTCAACCTAATTTTTTTAAAAGGGAAAGGGCAAAGAAAACAGATAAAGAAGTCTATTATGTCTTTTCTTCTTCAAGATATTAATATTTTGTTAATGCAATTATCAATAATTCCATTGCATTAAGATCTTTGTTTCTAAGGTATTTTAAGTTCCAAATGCAGAAATGTCATTTCTCATTTGACAGTATTTCTGTGGACATATTCAAAAGAGATTTTGTGATATAGTTACTGAAGTAAACATATTGGGAAAATATTACTTCAATGTCCTAATTTGGATGGTAAACATTTATCGATGTCATCTGCTATTTGTGAATAGGGCAGTTGTCCATTTTTAAAAATAAATATGCCATTTTGCTTATAAAACACAGTGCTTCTTGTGTAACTAGTTTAGGATACATTCCTCATTGGTTGTTCAGCCTAGGTTTGAATCTAGTCTAAACATAATGAGCTTGAATCTCCAGGGGTTCCCAAAAGAATGCAATTGTGATGCCCTTAAATAAGGGCTGCATTAGAAAGCCTATGTGATGTGTCAACTGAAAAATAGGGATTAGAACTTGCATTGTACTAGGTATGGTCTACAAATATTTGATCCGATTTTCTCCAGTAATCACAAGTAAAAATAATTGGAATAAGATAAATTGTTAAAGTAAAAGATATTTATCTCCCTATTTCTGAATAAATAAATTTGAAAATCAGTACATAATCCATCTCAGAAAATGTTTATGTGTGTATATTTAACATAATTATATATATATATGGCTTTTTTAATTATTCAAAGATACTGTGTTTCAGAGAATCAGACAGACCAATCTCAAAGATTGGTAATAAAAATGTGAGTTCTACAATAAGTCTAACATCATTTTAATAGGAAGTAACATAATGGGGTAAAGAGGAACAGGAGATATGATGTTGAAAAATTGAATTAAATCCCACCTATATCCATTTCCATCTATAAACACTCATTAAGTATTTAAGTAAGTCACTTAATTCTTGTGAATGTGTGGTTTTTCATCCATGAAATGAAAATAATGTTGCTTAATATATCTTCCTCACAAGATTAATAGAAGAATGAAATTATTTTATACAATGGCATAGAGAAGTTTGTTACCTTTCATTTTATTAATACGTGAATTTTATATAGTATTTATTAGGTACGTGTTAAGTGCCAGACATGCTACTAAATGCTTTACATTAACACCAGCTAATACTCATAACACTCAAATATTGTAATGTCTAAAATTACATGGCTAGTTAAGTGATAATACAGGGATTCAGTCACCTTGCCAACCTGTGCTTTTAACTACTATGCTATCTTACCTCTCCATGTTTAGATTGAACTACAAGATGGGTTTATACTCTAGGAACTTTTCCTAAATTCAAAATTCCAGGTCTCATAAGCAAATGAGATAGCTATAAGAACCTTAGCAAAAATATAAAAATATTGCTCAGTACAAACTAGCTATACAGCATGTCCCAAAAAAATGTATATGCACTTTAACAGCTGATAGCTCAATTTTGACAATGAAATGTGTTTTAAAAAACACCACATTTATAATTATTCAACGTGTGTGTATACATTATTGGGATACCTTATATTTTTATATTATAAGATATAAATATATGTATAAATATGCATATTCATACATACCTTTTTATAACTTATCCCCCATCTGCAAGACCATTTATGTCAGCTACTATACTGATCAAATATTGGGATACTCTTCCATCATACTAATTCCTACCACTTTGCTGTGTTTTCCTAACTCAATAAATTTTACAAGTTTATACCTCAAGCCAGCTCGTTTTCACCTGATTGTTAGTTCCTTTTTGACTGCTACCCTCTGCTTCTATTTATTTCTAATAACTATAGATAACATTTATGCAGCACTTCCTGCTAATTACTTTATCTGATTTATCTTTTTTAATCCTCACTGCAACTCTCTGATGAAACCATTCATTTAATCACCATTTTTTTAGAATAGGAAATTAGAACATTATACATTTAAATGACTTGCCTAAGGTTACCCAACCTGTTTGAGTAATAAAGTTAGGATTCCATCGTAATCCAAGAGACTCTGCTCTGAACAATTTAAGGTTTAAACTGTGAACATAATACAGGTTTTATAAAAAATAATGTAGCAGCATTTTCAACACAGCAGGGAATTCCATTTTCAGTAGACGATAAGGAGACATAGTCTTTTCCTTAATATCATGTTCTATTTTGCTCTGCTTTCATATTTTGGTTTACACATACTTTCAAAAAATATCATTCTATGGCAGTGTGGACAGACAGCATCGGGCACACAGTGTTTAATGAGCCCAGATTGGTGACTGAACAGAAAGAGCTAAAGGGAGGAAAATAGAAGCCTTACCCCCTGTTGGTTGCAGACATCCAAAGTAAATATAAATACTAAGGAAGAATGTGGAGGATAGTTCAAGGGTTAGCTTATTGACTTCTTTGACATTTTGTTAATGTCTAGTTAATGAGGGCAGCTCTGGGTGTTACATCTTTCCAAAAAGGAGAATTGTTCTTTCTCATTCAGTTCATACATAATGGAGCTCCTAAACTTGGGCTCTCCTTAAGAAGGCAAAATACTTTAGCAATAATGTTAGGACAGCATGCTTTCTGATGAACTTTCACGTAGGGAAGAAAAGCATGAGAAATGTCCTCAACCCTACTTAACACTGAATAAACCACCGGCTGCTTCCTGGGCGTCCAGGTCCTGTGGTCACGTGGTCTAGGTCGCTGACTCTAGGCAGGCGGAGGGTTTTCTTTCTTAAATATCTATCTATCTATTCAACTAAATCCTGTCACAAAATGTTTCTCCTCCCTCTGTCAGATATGAAGTATTCAGGAGGACTGGTATTTTGTGGACATTTTTATATCCTTAATAACAGTTTCAGAAATTGAGAGCAGGTAGTATGGCAGGCATATAGGAATTGCTCCATATGCTAGTAGCTGTTTTCTCTTCTAAACGTTTGCAGGGGTTGCTATATTTGATTCATTTGTATCAGTTGACTGAAATGCCCGGCAGGCACATAGGAATTGCTCCATATACTAGTAGCTGTTTTCTCTTCTAAACGTTTTTGCAGGGGCTACTATATTTGATTCATTTGTATCAGTTGACTGAAATGCCCTCCACATCTTTTATTCCTGACACTCGTGTTTCGGATTCGGTTTTGTGGCTTACTAATTTTCAGGAAGAAAAACTTGTGTTTTTCTGTCACATCGCCAACAGCACAGCTGTGACGGCAGATGAGCAGTTCTCCAAGGGCAGCTATGGAGGCTGCTATCTCAGAGCCTCCAGAGAGGACCTGAGAGGGGCTGCTCACCTCCTCACCCTCCAGGCGGATGCAGAGCTGCATCGGAGCCAAAAGGAAGAATTGCATAAGATTCGTTAGAGCACAGTATTAGTTTGGGAATATCCATTGGTTTTGTGATTTGTCCTTAGGTATTTTTCAGATGCATGTGTTCAGTCTTCCCAATCTTATAAAATGAAGGGAGCAAATATTTTTATCTTCTGTTTTCTTGTATCTGCTGATTTCCCCTTTTTCCTATAGTGGCACTATAATAACTAAATAAATCCAAACTATTTTTATTTCTTTCAATATGTAAAGAGTCAAAATCTATCTTATACCAAACACACAATTGTCCTCAAATTTTTATCCAATTTCCAATTATTGCTATCATAAAATATGTATATATGATGAAAATATATATAACATTAAGTTATTATTTTTACTGAAATAATAATACCCACAGTGTTTATACTGTATAATTAGTTATTCTTGATATTATCATTATAGCTTAGAGAATTTTGACTGGAACATTTTCATGTATTTTTTCTTTTACATTTTAGGTGTACAAGATTTTCCAGAGAGCATAAAGTGCTGTAAGTGTTTAACAATTATTGAAGCCAGTGTCAATCCCATTTCTAAGTGAGTATGAGTGATTTCATTTTATTTATTGTATGTTTCCAATGGAATAATGTACCAAAAAAAGGAAATTCACATAATAAATTAATTTTAAATGCTGCACTTAAAACTCTATTCAATAGAATGATGGGAAAGGACTAATCAGATCAGAATAATTCACCAAAAGATTATTAAAAGCACTGCTGGATAACAATGAAGGCCTAATTGGTGCAAGTGGGCATTATTTTGAAGCAAACTGTGTCATTATTTTTCTGTGGGTCTCCGGCAACATTCTATGGAAGAACACTGAAACTAAGGAAACAGTCAGGAGTATGGCCATGGTGGAAAATTAGCATCAAGGATCTGATGAAAGTTCAAACAAGTGCAAGAATTTTATGAAAATAGCTAATCATGTACTTCAAGCTGGAAAAGGAATTAACCATGATCAAAAAAGATAGTATTTGTGTACCTGAGGTTATAGGAAGAGCAAAAAGACAATCCAATGAGGATAGCAGAATGGAAGAAATGCATGGTAAAGATGCTGTGATAAGACATAGGGTATTTGTGGTTGGTGACCACCTGTGACCACCTTGGCAAATTAGTTGTCACAGTGATAGAGTGTACTGTGGATCAAAGAGGTCTTGAAACCATGAGGTGAATGGCTTGGAGGAGCCATGAACCGCAATGTCATAGTCAATTAGCAATGTAAGTGGACTTAAAATCTAGAAAGGCTATAACTGTTGTAGTAATATTTGGAAGAGGTTGAAACAAGTAGTGAAATTGGGATGCAAAGAATGAGTTTTCAGAGTAAGAATGACATTTTAATTATGCAAAAATTGAAAGTAGGATTTGAGAAAACTTCCTTAATCCTTGGTCCACATGATGTTGGAGAGACTGAGAAACTGAAGCCCCCTGGAAAGTCATTTGATAAATGAAAGGAAGTTTATTCTAGGAAATTTGGGGGGAAATTTTTTACCAACTGAGAGGAAGTAGTGAGCATGGTTTCTCTATGGATCATGAGAAATGGCTGTAGATAAAAATAGGAATGGAATGTAAAAGAAGGAGACTGAAGTTAGGAGGGAGGTCTTTACACCGGCAATTTATTAGAGTTCCCTTTGTTTTCATCTTTCTCCAAATTTGATACTATCTTTTTTTTTCCTATTTAGCCAGTCTAGTAGATATGATATCTCATGGTAGTAGCTCACAGTAATTTAATTTACATTTTTAATGTCCAAGTAGCATCTCTCCATGTGCTTATTATTTACAATCTGTATTAGTTCTTTTTTGTTAACATGGTACCAATTCTATTATACCCAATCCACCTATGTACAGCATTCTCTTTATTTTTTATTTATAATCTTTATTGTTGAGATTATTACAGATGTCCCTCTTGACCCCCCTCCCCTGCCATTGCCCCCATCCACCAGGTTCCCGCCCGCCCCAGGCCTTTGCCACCCTATTGTCTGTGTCCAAAGGTAATGTATATATGCATATAAGATCTTTGTTTCATCTCTTCCCACCCGCCCACCGCCTTCCCTCTGAGAATCATTAGTCTGTTCCATTTCCATGCCTCTGATTCCATTTTATTCACAAGTTTATTCTGTTCATTAGATTTATTTGTTTATTTTGATTTTTAGATTCAATTGTTGATAGGTATGTATTTGTTGCCGCCATTTTGGTCATATTTTTTATCTTTTTCTTCTTCCTCCTCTTCTTAAAGAGTACCCTTCAATATTTCATATAATACTGGTTTAGTGGTGGTTAATCCCTTTAGCTTTTTCTTGTCTGTGAAGCTCTTTATCTGACCTTCAATTCTAAATTATAGCTTTGCTGGGTGAAGTAATCTTGGTAGTAGGCCCTTGCTATTCATCGTTGATTTCTTGCCACTCCCTTCTGGCCTGCATGGTTTCTGTTGAAAAGTCATCTGACAGTTGTATGGGCACTCCCTTGTAGGTAAATAACTGCTTTTCTCTTACTGCTTTTAAGATTCTCTCTTTGTCTTTAGCCCTAGGCATTTTATTTATGATGTGTCTTGGTGTGGTCCTCTTTGGGTTCCTCTTATTTGGGACTCTCTGTGCTTCCTGGACTTGTAAGTCTATTTCTTTCAGCAGGTAGGGAGACTTTTCTGTCATTATTTCTTCAAACAGGTCCTCAATATCTTGCTCTGTCTCCTCTGGCATCCCCACATTGCAAATTTTGGTATGCTTGAAGTTGTCCCAGAGGTTCCTTATAGCATTCTCACATTTTTGGATTTTTTTTTTTTCCTTTTTGCTCTTCTGGTTGGGTGTTTTTTTGCTTCCTCATATTTCAAATCATTGATTTTATTCTCACAAACCTCCACTCCACTGCTGAATCCCTGTATATTATTCTTTATTTCAGTCATTATATGCTTAATTTCTAAATGGTCCTTTTCCTTTTGTTCTTTTTCTTTTTTTTGAAGTTTTTAGAAGATTCTTGAGTAACCTTATAACCATGGTTTTGAACTGTATATCCAGTAGTCTTCTCTCTTCCATCTCTTTCATTTGAAACATTCCTCCCTGTCTCTGCATTTTGGCTACTTCCCTGTGTTTGTTTCTATGTATTGGGTAGAGCTGCTATGTCTCCTTGAGTTGGTAAAGTGGCCTTGTGTAGTAGTAGGTGTTCTATAGAGCCTAGTGGTTCAGCCTCCCCAGTCACCTGAGCTGGGAGCTCTAGGTGCACCGCTTTGAGGGCTGTGAGCACAGTCTTGTTGTAGTTGAGACTTGATTGCTGTTGGTGTCACTGGAAGGAATTGACCTTCAGGCCAATTGGCTGTAAGGACCAGCTGGGACTACAGTGGGAGAGCTGCTGTGCAGTAGACACCCCTGTGGAGCAGGACTTGCTTCAGTGAGGTTTTGGTGCTCTCTGAGTCTGCCCCTTGAGTGTGTTGCTTATGGATGTGTAGAGTTGTAATCTGGTATGGTCTCACACTGACCACTGGGTACACTGGCTCTTGGGTGTCCAGGGAGATGCAAAGAAAGTCACTGCCTAGGGCCACCCAGCAGGAGGTACAGAGACATCTGCAGATTCCTCCTCTTTGTATCAGTTTGGAAGTGCCCAGATGAGGTTCATCTGTGAAGCAAGGCAGGCTGGTGCTGGTGCTGCTACTGGGTCTTGGACCTTTTATTGATAGGTTTTGGGCCCCCTAATCCAGCTGCAGCTTGTTTGAGAGATTTTGCCCTGAGCAAGGAAAGGCCATTAATATGTAAAAGCTGCTGCACTCAGCTTGGGTGAGGTTATAAATTGGATGAGCTGGGGTCTCAGGGAATCACCAGGGTGGAGCAAAAGGAAATGGCTGCCAGTCAGCCCTGTGACTGGAGAGGTCCCAGCATAGGAACAATGATCCTTGAGAGCACCTCTGTCTGCGAGGAAGCTGTCCCCAAGTTCCTGCCCAGATTCCAGACAGTCCAGTTCCTCCTCATATGTGTCTGGGTCCTCCAGAGCCTGGCCCAGCACTGGAGCTCAGAAGGAGCGGGAGCATGTAAGTTCAGCTTGTGGTGCTAGCCTTTTAAGAGGAGCAGCTGGGTCTCCAGCAGCCTCTGTGTCACTAAGCCCCAATCCACACTGGTTTTTACAGCTCGTAGATCTTACTGCCCATAGGGACTTCTTTTCCCAGCTCTGGGACCCTGGGCAGGAGGTCTGGTGTGGGGCTGGGACCCCTTGCTCCTCTAGGTGGCCTCCGTAGAGGCAATCTCCCTTCTGATTAAAAAAGCAGCCCACGTGGGTGCCAGACCAGCCTGTTCTGCGCCTCTGCACCTCCTACCAGCCTTTATGCTTTTTTCTTTTCTTCTCTAATTGTAGGACTTCTATTCAGCCAGCTTTCCATCAATTCTGGATGATGGTTGTTCTGTATTTTAGTTGTAATTTTGATGTGGTTGTGGGAGGCAGTGAGTACAGGCGTTTAACTATGCCACCATCTTAGACAATCTGTATTAGTTCTTAAATAAAAGTTCAGGATTTTGTTCATTTATATTGACTTGTTTTTTATTATTGGTTTACTAGAAATTGTTATATATTCTGGCTAAAAGTTCATCATATATTTGTTTGTAAATCATTGCTCCTATTCTGTGACATGTCTTCATTTTCTATTGATTTTCAAAGAGAAGTTTTTAATTTTGAAGAAGTCCTATTTATAAAAATTTTAATGACTTATACTTCAAGCTCCTATCTAGTGATCTTAGCTAAATTCATAGTTATAAAGATTTTCTCCTATGTTTTTCTCTGGAACTTTTATAGTTTAGGTTTTACACTGAGGTCTATGATCCATTTAAAGCTGAATTTTATATATGGATAAAGTGTGTGGGTCATTTTTGTGGGGTTTTTTTGCAGGTTGGTTGGTTGGTTTGCTTATGGTCTCCAATTGTTCCAGTACTGTTTGTTAAGAAGATTATCCTTTCTTCATAAAATCACCTGATCCTTTTTTATAAATCAGTTGATCATATGTGTTTGGTTCCATTTCTGAGTTATCTGTTTTGTAAAGTGATCTATATGCCATCTTCTTATATCAGTTCTATACACTTAATTACTATAGCTTTGTAGGAATTCATACAGTCGGGGAATGGGAGTCCTTCAACTTTGTTCCTCTTTATCAAAATATTTGGGATGGTCTGTGCTCTTTGGTTTTTCATATAAATTTCATATCAGTTTGCCAATATTTACAAAAATAAAAAAATTCTTCTGGAATTTTGATAAGGATTGCACTGCATCTGTGGTTCAATTCGGACAGAGTTGTTTCAGAAATATTGAGTATATCTACCCCTAAGCATAGCTTATCTGAATACTTATTTCGATCTTTAAAAAATTATTTTATTGATATTTTATAGATTTCAGCATATAAATCTTATACATGTTTTGTTCATTTTATTTCCAGTATTATATGCTTTTTGTGCAATTGCAAATTATTTTTCCATTATTTAATTGTTTATTGCTGCTGTATAGAAATACAATTGATTTTTAAATATGGACCTTATGTCCTGCAACCTCACTAAATTCACTAAATAGTTCTAGTAGATATTTCATAGATTTGGTGTGATTTCCTAGGTAAACTGTCATGTCACCTGTGCATAAAGACAATTTTATTTTATCCTTTTAAATTTTCATGCCTTTTTACTCATTTATTTTTCTTGCTTTATTGTTCTGTCTAGGACCTCCTGTAAAGTGTTGAATAGAAGAGGTGAAAAGAGATATCATTATCTTGTTTCCAGACTTAGGGAGGGAGCATTAGACTGTCCCCATTATGTGTGATTGTTACTTGTTTTTTCATACATGCCCTTTATCAGGTTTTGGAAATTTTTTAATAACCAGACCCTCACTTCCTTTTTAGTTTTTTGTGTGTTTTTTCAGTAGGGTCCTCTAAATTTAGATTTCTACTTTACATTCTTTTCAAGGAAACCTAGGATTTCTCTGTGATGTTTTTCAGCAGTTGTTTAGTCTCTGACCACTGCCTGGTTCCAAAGCCACTTCACATGTTTAGGTAAATATTTATTACAGCAGAATCTCAATTCCAGACACCAAAGTATGTGTTAGTTTTCTAATCATGTATAAGAAATTACCAGCAGCTTAGTGGTTCAAAACAACACATATTCATTATCTCTCAATTTCTGTGAGTCAGGAAGCTGGCCTTGGGTTAGCTGGGTTCCCTGTTTCAGAGTTTCATCAGGCTGCAATCAAGGCACTAGTCAAGCTGTGTTCTCTTCCGGAGGCTCATCTGGGGAAGAATGCACTTTCAAGCTCACTCAGGTTATTGGCAGAGTTCCTATGCTTGTTGTTATAAAGTGAGAGCCCCAGCCTTTTGCTGGCTGTCACCTGGAGGCCACTTTGGGATCCTAGAAGCTGGTTCAGTTCACAACATAGCAGTTTTTTCATCAAGGCCAGCATCTGAATACAGTGAGTCTCCTAGTAAGACGGTGCATCTACTGTTAAGTTATGGAAGTGACATATCATATTCACCACATTCATTGAGCAAATACCAAGTCCTACCACAGTTAAAGGACATGGCCATCAAGAAGTGAAGGTCATGGGGCTACCTTAGAATCTGTCTACCGTGTCTTCTGGTTTGCTGAGACTTTTCATTGTCAATGGATATTGAATTATTACAACGCTTTTTTTTAAGCATCTACTGACACAATGATATGGTTTTTCTTTTTCAATTTCATGATATATTGAATTATATCAATTGTTTTTTTTAATATCAGTTTAACTTTCCTTTCCAGATATACATGCTACTTGGTCATGAATTATTACTCTTTTTATAAATTAATGGCTTTGATTTGCTAATATTTTGTAAAGGATTTCCTCATCTATATTCATGAAGCATATTAGTCTGAACTTTCTTTTCTTGAAATGTCTTTGATTTTGGTATCATGGTAAAACTGGCTTCATAAAAATAGTTGGAATATGTTCCTTTTTACTTTTTACAAAAGTTTTTATAGAATTGGAAGTATTCTTTTCTTAAATATTGGTAGAAATTACCAATAAACCATTGGGCCTGAATGTTTATGGGAAAGTTTTTAATTACAAATTTAATTACCATAGTAGTTATAGGGCTATTCCAATTACTTATTTGTTTTTATTGAATGATCAATGGTAGTTTGTGCTCTTCAGGAATTTATACATCTCATTTAAGTTTCCAAATTTATTGACATCTCATTTTATTAGCTCTTTAATATCTTTGGGTCTTCTACTGTGCTCTTTCTTTTATTCCTGGTATCAGCAATCTGTGTCTTCTTTCTTTTTTATTTTCATTTATTAGTCTGACTGGAGAGTTGTCTATTTTATTGCTCTTTTCAAACAACCATATTTGGGTTTCATTGGTTCTTTTAATCTGCTGTTTTTCTCTTCATTTTATTTGACCCAAGTAATCTATAAAGAAGTAAGTCATGAAAACTCTAGAATATAAATAGTTTTGAGTGTTTTCATCACAGTTTTAGTTTTAGACATGAACTTTACAATATAGTCTGAATGCCTTAACCAAGTCATTGGTGAAAATTACCACAAGAAAATTGAAAACAACTACTCACTGAAAAAAGGATGAACCAACATTTCTTGAGAGCATGTTATGTCTCAGGCATTTAGATACATTATTTTATTTTCTTCTTCACTTATCTATATAACTTTTTACAAATGAAAACACACAAAGATAGTAGTTGAAAATCTAAGTTCCTTTCACTATATCTCCCAATTCCGAAGAAGCATTTTGGGTTTGGTTTAAATTAAAAGATACATTTTGAAATTTTTGAAATATTGTTAAAGCTCAATGATAAGGAAATTGCAAATAAATTATGGCACATGGACTGGATGGGTACAAATAGCATGTAGAAAGTAACCATATGGCTCTGTTTACTCAAATCATCCTAGTTTACACCTCTTAATGTGGCATGATTAATAATAGGTCCCTTTTAGTTTTCAAACATGTCCTAGTTTGAATGATAGATTATACAACAAAATTAAAAGATAATTACAAAGTAAAGGGAGACTTCATGATACAAGTTAGCAGTGATGTTAAAATAATTAATTTTAAATTAGATTAGAAATACATGAAATGGTAATGATGTTGTGTTAAGGTGGAATTATGAGCGGTATTGTTTCTCTTTATCATCCAAATCTTCTGTAATATTTTTATATTAATGTTATAAATTTAAGCTGCATAAATTTAAAGATTTAGATTTAAAATGTATTTCCAGTAGAGTAAGAGATTTTACATTGGCTTTCCTATCTTTCTTTCTTTTTTTTTTTTTTTTGCACCATTTTGGCTGTTTGTTTATTCAAGTTTACAGAGAAGGTTAAACATCTGTGGAAAAACACCAAAGACTTATTTCTCTCAAGTTCATGTCTTTTTAAGTGGTAAATACATGGTATTTAACTTTGTACACCTGATAAAAGGGAAAATGCATAGTAGAAAGGAGATTCAGGAATGAAACAGAAGCATCAGGCAGTAAATCAATCACAGAATAGCTTCTTAATCACAGCATGTAAAACCTGTAATTAAATTTGGTCTAACTGTTCTAGTGGAGCTCAAATGCTTATAATATCTTTTTATTTAACATCTAAAGTAGTGAATGGAATTAGAAAAGAAAATGTTGAAAAATGAATATCCACAGCCTATCTTAATTTGCCTATTCCAACAATAAAATTGGCATTAATAAAAATATTTAAATTAGTGTTATAGTTAATATTGAAAGATCAGAATTAAAACAATACTACGCCACATAAAAGTAATATAATTACTCCCATTTACTGTGTTCTTGTCTGTGGGGCATTTAATCATTTAATCATTGGAACAACTCTGGAAGTGGATGTTAGCATCATCATTTTAAAAACAAGAAAACTGAGTCTTACAGTTGCAAAGGTCACAGAGATAATAATTGAAAGAGCTATGATTCAAACCCAGATCTTTTGACATTGATGCCCATGTGCTCAACCTCTAACTCTAAACCATATGGTGTCTGGTTCTATTGTCCTTTGTTAAAGTTTGAGCATGTCACTTTTAAGTTCAGAAAGTAATAAAATGAAAGTATTTTCTTAGCAAAGAAAGAATTATTTACTAATACATATAAAACATCTATTCTTTGAATTTTTTAATAAATCAAATGTACCAGTTGTCTTAAGATAGTAAAATCATTTCATTATTGAGAGTCCCTTCACTTAAGCGTCAAATGTTAGATTTCATTGAATAGCTTGAATAGGAGGATAAAGACAACCAATCTTCATCAAATTTATTGGTCTTCTTTCTTGCTGCTCCTTGAATGTTCCTCTGAAAATGGTGATACTGACAAATGGGGCAGCTGTTTCTATACGAAACTACAAATTTGTACCATAAAATTAGAAATAAATAAAATTGACTATCTTCTTTATATGTTTTTCAAATATGTTTCAAAGTATAAAACTAGATCATTAGGGATGCATATATCCTTTCTGATTGGTGTTTCTGGTTTCTTGGGATATATTCCTAGCAGTGGGATCATTGGGTCAAATGGGAGTTCCATTTTTAACTTTTTGAGGAAACTCCATACTGTCTTCCATAGTGGCTGCACCAGTCTGCATTCCCACCAGCAGTGCACGAGTGTTCCTTTTTCTCCGCATCCTCTCCAGCACTTGTCGTTTGTTGTTTTGTTGATGATAGCCATTCTGACAGGTGTGAGATGGTACCTCATTGTTGTTTTGATTTGCATCTCTCGGATGATTAGCGACTTTGAGCATGATTTCATATGTCTCTTGGATTTCTGAATGTCCTCTTTTGAAAAGTGTCTATTTAGGTCCTTTGCCCATTTTTTGATTGGATTGTTTATCTTCCTTTTGTTAAATTGTATGAGTTCTTTATAAATGTTAGAGATTAAACCCTTAGCGGTGATAACATTGGCAAATATGTTCTCCCATGCAGTGGGCTTTCTTGTTGTTTTGTTGATGGTTTCTTTTGCTGTGCAGAAGCTTTTTATTTTGATGTAGTCCCATTTGTTTATTTTCTCTTTAGT
>NW_005363836.1:260864-281480 GCF_000412655.1 Myotis brandtii
AAAAAAAGGAGACAAATGTACTACTCGTAATATTTTAAGCAATTAAAAAATGTAGATGAAAAAAAAACTAGATCATTGAGGTGATTATAAAATTCCTTGTCTTCAAGGAATTTATAATTTATCCCAGGAGTAGAAAATTTTCAACACTTGTTCAAAAAATAATTGGTTTAAGCATGTTGCTAAATCTATGAGTAGATTTCTATGAGGAGAGTAAGGAAGGAGACATTAATTTTGAATCTAAGTTCAGAGTAACCATTCAATACATTCTTGTTGAAGTGAATTGAAATAAAAAATATATGTAGTATTAAATTAAAAATACTGTATAAGTATACCCTTGAACTCTATATTTTTAAAAAAGAATGGTTCAATATAAAATGTCAATTCATCTTTGTTTATAACCAGGCTAAAAATTTACCTTACTTTGCATTATGGTTTCTAATATAATTTATTTTTTGGCAATTCAATGTTGCAATTGGAATTTGCACAATGTGGTCAACTCTTAAATCTTCAACAAAATGTTGTATGTAAGAAGCAAGATATTTTTTGCAGCATAAATTTTGCCAAAGAAGCAGCAATTAAGAAATATATTTTTGATCAAAGAAGTAGTACACTGTAATACCATTTAGTGCATACATATGCAGAATAGTAGACTAAGGGAAACTGGTTAATTCAGGTTGGACCTATAACTAGAAAATTAGTATTTTAAACCCTTTTTACTTATTAATAGCTTCAATATTAAAATAAATTATTACATCAAAGGTTTAAACATTTTACTCATTTAACATGTATTAATCTTTAAAAAACACACAAATGATTACTTCTTTCAAATGAGTATAGTAACCAAAAAGACATTAAAGAAAGATAGTGTTTAAATGTGGGTTGAAATCTATTAAACATTTTGCCATTATCATAAAAACGATCATAGTAAAAGAATATGAGCTCTAATGTATGACAACAAAAAGAAATATAGAGAAAAATAATTATCTCCCATAGATTTTTTTAATCCTACAGGATCAAGTTCAAACCTTTGAGTCAAATGGTCAATACCCTCTCCAGTGGTTTTCAACCTTCTGGCCCTTTAAATACAGTTCCTCATGTTGTGACCCAACAATAAAATTATTTTCATTGCTACTTCATAACTGTAATGTTGCTACTGTTATGAATCGTAATGTAAATATCTGATATGCAGGATGGTCTTATGCGACCCCTGTGAAAGGGTCGTTCGACCTCCAAAGGGGGCGCGACCCACAGGTTGAGAACCGCTGCAAAACCCTGTTTCCTGCTGATATTCTCAAATCGTAACTCCTAATAATCTCATACGTGAAATATTTTCTTTAGAACTCTTTGGTCACCAATCTCAGTTGAATTCTTACCTCTGTATTATAAAAAACTCTCACTATTCTCTGCCTCTTTTCTCCTTCTTTTCTAACTTTCGTGAATCCTATATCGCTATTAGAGAAAATTTATGGAAACCCTCCATGAAGCCATATGCAAACAATTCAACTCCAAAGTACATACTGGAACAAGATATTTGCAGCAAAAATAATCAATATATGACTAGGATCCTAAGAATGTATTAAAAATTCCTACAAATTAATATAAAAAATTTAATTGTGTTTAGTCTATATTCCCCAAAAGCAGGTGTTTAGAATATAATTCAAGCAGTATATTTAGGAGTTGGTCTCAGGAAATACTTACAGAGGGTGTGTTGTCAAGCTATTTACTAGTGTGGACCATTGGACCTTGATCTCTCAGGGGAGCTCTGGCAAACAGTGCAAGACACCTGTGAGGGAGCTGAGCTGGTTATGCTCCTGCCAGTCATTAGTTGAGGACTGTCCCTCAGGGTCATTAACCTCATGTAACCAGGGGTATAACTTAAATAATCTCTTGTACAAGAGGGTATGTGTTCAATAATTTACACAGATGGAATGGTTATAATAGAAAACAAACAAGACGCCAGAAACAACTGTAATGTTCTTTAAAAGAAGAATAATACATGCATCATAATATACTCATACAACAGGATACTATGCAATGGTGATCGGTCATCTACATCAAAATGGATGAATTTCACCTATTATGCCAATTTTTCTGCTTCTCCTTCTACCCCCGGGACATTTATATCTCAGTTTCACTGTGTCAAAATATTCATAGTATAAGTGGATTTATATAATGTCCAAAAACATACAAAATCATTACTTTTTTAAGTATTTAAAGAGGTATAGTAAAACTTTTTAAAACTTTTAACAAAACAGAATAGTAAACATCATTCAGGAATTTGTGGGGCAAATAGAGAAATGTAGTCAGGGATGGGCACCCAGAGGATTTTAAAGGTACTTGTTATTTGTTAAATTATATCATGGGTACACATATAAATTTATGTACAGAAAACATTTCATAACAAAAGATTGGATAGAAGAAGAAAAACCATGGAGTGAAACTGAGATACAATGTCCCAGGGGTAGGAGGAGAAGCAGGAAAAGAGGTCTACTAGAAGCCAAGAAGGAGAGAACAATTAATGATGGCAACTGTTACTAGGCAGTGTGGGATGCAAAGTGAAATGAAGTTAGTGGAATTGGGACTTAGGTCATTGAAGGCTATGGTGACTGCAGTTTCAGTAACTGAGTTGAGGCATGTGTCAGAAAACAATGCCTCAAGAGGTAGTAAAAGGCCTGTGAATAGGTAGCTCTTTAAATAATCCTGCCAGTAAATGCAAGTAGGGAGATAGGTCATTATTTGAGGGGGAGGACAATTTGAACACTATTTAGGAGTATATTTTTAAAAGAGCATAATCTCTTCTAGACCATGGATTAAAGGCATTAGATCTTTAAATAGAAATTTAATTATAGGAAAAAAGTCAACATCCTTTTAGGAAAAAGTATCCTGGAAAATCTTTGGGTTAAATGTTTTTGGTGAAAAAGATGTAAATATTTTAAATAATTATTTTATCTAACTGGAAAATTTTCCCCAAAGGATATTTTCTCAACTCTTTTGATGACTCCTAAAGCCTTTAGGATTCTGTTTATTATTGTTTCCATGTTCTTGCTAATTTTCAGTGAATAAGAATTAGACCAACTTGAATTATAGGAGACATTCATGATGAGCCTACTTAAAAAAAAATTATCAATTAAGGGGACAAAGACTCCTTCCTTTTCATATTGGGCAGCTTTATTCATCATTATAACAAAATGTAGGCAAATTTTAATGATTACGTGAAAGATTAAGTAGATAGCCTTGCCTGACTATATATGTGAGTGTTCCATTGATAAAGAACATTACATTTAAAATTTAAAAAACATGGCATGCAACTTGAAAATTCCATTTAATAAAGTCTTGC
The DNA here is from genome assembly GCF_000412655.1 of Myotis brandtii. Classification (NCBI taxonomy): domain Eukaryota; kingdom Metazoa; phylum Chordata; class Mammalia; order Chiroptera; family Vespertilionidae; genus Myotis; species Myotis brandtii. The sequence continues at coordinate 264,202 of NW_005363836.1, forward strand.
TGGTGTGCATAAGGTTAGGGCAACACTGAGTGATGCTGTTGGCTTTCGCAGTGACATAATCTCAGCATAGTAGAGCGGCAAGGAGGTGGGTGACTGCCATTTACTTTAATAGCAGGAAAAATTTTCAAGCTGTAACAACATGCTCAATAAATTCTTCCATTACTGTAATACCAAAGGAGAGTTGAAAAATGTATTACACTTCTAGTTTTTTCCTTAGAGATATATATTCTTGTTCTGTTTCTATGGCAACATTGATGCAGTAACTAAACCTTTAACTTCTCTCTAGACTCCCTGATGGCTTCACACAGCTTCTAAACCTGACCCAGCTCTATCTGAATGACGCCTTTCTTGAATTTCTTCCAGCCAATTTTGGAAGGTAAGAATAAAAAATTTAAATGATTTCATTTTATTTCACTTTAGGTAAGCACTTTACCTGAGCCAGTTGGTGAAGCTTTAAAAGTGACCATTGTGATAAACCTCATTATTATTCAGTAAATGAGACAATATTAACCTATGAAGCATTTTGCAAAAAATAAAGTAAAATTAGGTCATTAATAATCAAATAGCCCAGCCGATGTTGCTCAGTGGTTGGATGTCAGTCAACCCATGAACCAAGAGGTCCCTGGGTCAATTTCTAGTCAGGGCACATGCAGGGTTGTGGGCTCCATCCCTGGTTGGGGGGCATACAGGAGGTAGCTGATCGATGATGTCTCTCTCATTGATGTTTCTATCTCTCTATCCTTCTCCCTTTCTCTTTCTATAAAAAAAAAGAAAATACTTTTTTAAAATAATATATATGTATTTCCCTTTTTAAAAAATAATCAAATAAATTGCATGTGTTAAATATTAAAAAATTTAAAAGATATGGAATAATACACGTGAATATTTATGGCTCTTGAGTTGGAAAATACCTTTATAGAATAGAAACAAAGGAAAATATAAATGGATACATAGATGTGAGTACATAAACACTTTTAAAATCAAATAACATCAGAAGATATTTAACAATTAAGGAAAAACAATAAACTGGGAAAATATTTCCACCATTTATGGGAAGCAAATTATATCCTTAACTATAAAGAATTCTTACATATGAGTTTGAAGGCAAAAATTTCATTAGAAAAAAATGGATAAATGACACGTACAAGCGATCCATAATAAAGTACAAATTTCCAACGAATGCATGAAAAATGGTTAGCCTCACAAATAGTAAAAATAATACAAATCAAAATGACAATAAAGCTCCATTGTGTTCTAGCATGTTACAGAGGAAAGATGTCCTCATTCTGCTTATGGAATTGCAGAATGATATGAGCTGTGTACAAGGCAGTGTGACTTAAAAGGTTTGAAAATATTTACAACCACTGCTTCTGCCATTCATTTCTAGAAATGTATCGTATCATCATCAAATATCACACTAGGATTTATGGACAAGAATATTTATCATTATTTACAATATGAATAAAGTGGAAGCCCACATCCATCTAGGGAGATGGGTTAAATATATTAAGTTGCATCTACATGACAGTCTGTGGAGATTTATAATGTATATGGAAATATGTTTATAGATCATATGACACATTATATTTAGAAAAATATTATAACAAAATATATAAACTACATTCACAATATGAATATAAATAGACATGAAATAAAAGACTGGTTCCTTGGAAGTAAAATTAGGGAAATTTTTATTTTCATCTCTATATTTATAATATTTTCCAGGTATTCTGCAATACATCTTTTTTCTCTAATTTTCTTTGAAATAAATTGATACACAGCACTATACAAGTTTAAGGTGTACAGCATGATCATTTGACTTACATATCTTGTGAATTGATAACCACAATAAGTTTAGTTAATAATCATCACCTCATATAATTACAAAAAATGTTTTTTTCCATGAGTTTTTGTGGGGGAGGGAGGATTTCGGGGGGAGCAGGGAGAGGAGATTTCTCATATAAATATGATCATACCATATTTCTCTGTCCAGCTTACTTACCTCAGGCTCCATCCATTTTGTCACAAACGGCAGTTGGTCCTTTTTATGGCTGAATAGTATTTCGTTATATGTATTTACATTTAATTTATCTATTAGCTACTGACGGAGACTTAGGTTGTTTTCATGCCTTGGCTATTGCAAACATGAAAAATATATCTTAAAAGTTAAGACAATTTAAGTTTATTAACTGCGTTTTTCTAAGTGATCATCATTGAAAGTGCTCAAATAGACTGAGTATAACTTGACACGGATCTGTTGGCAGAAGCTAGTGCAGATGTTCAGAACTCTGGAATAATGATGTGCCTTAGCATGTAGTAGCCCCATCTGCATATGGATTGTATAACATTTCCCAAATTCCCTGCAGATCAGATCACAGCATCTACAAACACCCTGTTCTTGGACAGCTTTTACAATTCACAGATCTTCAAAAGAGTATTTACCTGGCTTCTGAATGAGCTAGTACTTCACCATTCATTCATCTAAATTAACATTGTCCTTCTGGTAGTGAGCACAACTGCAACTATGCTTTTGATTTATCAAATGAGAAAATGTCTAATTGTCACCTGAAGAAACTCTTTTGTCTTGAATTTTTTTCAGTTCTCTTTTAGCAGTCCTAATATGAGGGAAGTTATTTGGCAAATAGAAAACATAACACCAAAATTTAAACCACTTGGAATTAGATTTTAATTTTGTGTAAATCACATGCCAAAATATGATCTATTTTATTATTGTTATCTAAACAGTTTTTTAACCTTCAGTTGGATAGTTTGTCAAAAGGATGCTTAAACTCCCTTTCAAAACCTGAGATTCATATTCCTAAGAGCCAAAATAAGTCACAAAATATCATCACACTAGTACAAATATTGAAATGATTTGAGACATATAAATGTTTAAGAAATCTTTTCTACTAGCAATATATCCATGTGCTGGAGAACTGAATCACTTTATTTCATATAGAGATTAAGAGTTATATGATTAAAATTAAATTAGAAATTTGATAGGAGTCAAAACAGAAAAGAAATGGGAAGAGACCTTGATGAATATACAAAAGCACAGTAAATATGGACAATTGTGGGTGAAATCATTCAAATAGTGAATTATTCCCCAAACACTAAAAATTCATAAAATTCATTTACTTTTGCTCTAAAGAATCCTCAACTGAGTACATTTTAAAACTCAGTTATAGACATTAGTGACAAAAGTGCCCCAGGCTGCATACCTTAACAAGTACTTAGGTGTGAAATGCATTCCTAATCACGTGTTACACAGCAACAGAAACTGTGAGCATCTTTTACCTCCTCCAGGATTTCCCCAACCCCAGTACTGTCACAGGACAGATGATGCTATAGATTTTTCATGTACATCCACTTCCAAAATGTTAAGGATGCTCATCTTAGGGTCAATGAAATATGGTATATTAATTAGATTGCTTTTTCTACTATCCAATAATTGGTAATAGTAATTATCTAACACATATTAAAACTTGCAATGTGCCAGGCATTATTCTTTACCTGTGTGACATTATTTAAGATTCAAAACTCTATACGTTATGGTACTGTTATCACAAACTCATTACAGAGGAGGAAGCTTAAGTTAGACGGGGTTAATTTGCCCAGAGTCACAGAGGTAGAATATGAGAGCCTGGATTTCATCCAGATCTGTCTGACCATAAAATTCAAGCTCTTGCCCTAACCGGTTTTGCTCAGTGGATAGAGCATTGGCCTGCGGACTGAAGGGTCCCAGGTTCGATTCCAGTCAAGGGCATGTACCTTGGTTGCGGGCACATCCACAGTAGGGAGTGTGAAGGAGGCACCTGATTGATGTTTCTCTCTCATCGATGTTTCTAACTCTCTATCCCTCTCCCTTCCTCTCTGTAAAAATCAATAATATATATATTAAAAACAAACAAACAAAAAAAACTCAAGCTCTTAACCACTATGCTATTTTATTTGCTTTACAAGTTAATGTATAGTCTTTTGAGAGAAAGTGTTGCCATGTTCCAGTGAATATAGCACTTGGAATTTAGTAGATAGTCAATAGTCTGTTGAACATATAAAATTAAACAGTGAATATATTTTTTTAAAACATGAAATGTAGAAGTGATACCTTTGAAAGATATTTATTTCCTGGAAATTTTGATTTTACAAATTACTTGTCAAATTTGCTTTTGACAAATGATATTCGTTATTGTCTAATGTTGATATCCTATTCATAATCAATTTGTATAATTCTTTAAAATCTGTAATGAAGGTATATAATGTTGAACATAGTTGTTTTGATAATATACATAGTGTTTATTGACTGTACCATAGTAACATTGTTTTATAGAAAAAAATAAGAAGCAATTTTTAAATTTATTTCTATAGACTTGTCAAATTACGGATCTTGGAGTTAAGAGAAAATCACCTGAAAACTCTACCAAAGTAAGTGACTGTGTATTTTCTAAATTTTGAATTGTGATTTTTTTCATTAGTATTAAAAAAATAACTTTTTATTTTGGCTATGCTTTGCCATTTTGATTGAGTGAATTTTTCTATATTTTTTCCTGGAGACTAAAAAGTATCATATACTGTAAGAGTTATGCATTAAGTAAGAATGAATCCTGCCTTACAAAATCATATAGTTACAAGGTGGGGAGAGTCCATTTATGGTTCATATTTTAGTTAAACTAACACATCAGGAATGTTAGTCTGTCAATTTCATTGAAACTTATGAAATTGTTATTTTTAAGCACAGAAACAATCAAGAGTTTCAAAAAGGTTCAACCCAATATGATGCTGAATGTTTCAAGTTAATTTATGGATTGTGATAGTTTTTAGTTTTTAAATCAAGACTATGCAAAAATATTACATAAAAATGATTACTTTTTTTCTAGAGATCCTAAAATGGTTTGGAGAAAATTTATATTTATACATTCTTTCAAACTGTGCCTTTTTACTAGTTTATTTAAATTTTGGTTTATATAAAAACACAAGATATTTTATGAAAAAACAAATAACTAAAATGTTATGCAATGTTTACTTTAATAAAATGCTTTGCTTTACCCTGCCTTGACCTATTCATGTCTAATAATAGAATGTTGTGTTGTACAGAAAAAAATGTTTTTGAAAAACAAAAATTATTCAAAATGTAGTTTTTACTCAAATAAATTAATATGATATGTATATGTTACAACTAACTTATTGAAAGCACCATGGCTATTATTACCTTCCTGTAGTATTGCAGAAAAAGATTGAGTACAGTGTTTCATTCTTCAAAAATCAGCAAGACTTAGAGACCTTTTCTCTGCTAACAATTGTATTTTTTTACTTTCTAAAATCTTTCCCCTAAGCAAACGGTACTGAATTCCATTGATTTTTTAACCAATATTTCAATAAAATACCTTTAAGTACATTTTATGTATGCTATAATGTATAAAAAATTTTGTCAATTCAAGACTTTCAATAATGATATTGATTTCATTTAAATATATACATAGAGATAAAACATCTATTCATTCCTCCATAAATGGAAGAAGACAAAGAGAGAACATGAAAAGGAGGAAATATCCCTATATCTAGCTACCCTGAACTTTTGAGTAGCCTTTCTCTAAGCTAAAGCATTAGGCATAAGTCTAATGAGAGGCATCTCTTCCAGGTTGGAGACATAAACAGAGAGGGGAGATGTGTTACTGGTTCAGCATCAATCTCCTGTAAATGCAGTTGGTGCCACCATTTCCATGCCAAGGGTTTTAAATGTTACATTTAAAGTAGAATGGAAACATGGCTAAGCAAAAACTGACCCACGGGAAATAGCATTGTCCCCTTCATCTAATATATATGTTTAGATCAAGTCTCCTTGAACATACTGAGTGTGTGGGAGAGAATCCTTTCCTCTGGTCTCAAATAATGGTTTTGATGTGAAATATAAAACAAATCTAATATAAGATGTCAGGTTTCTAAGTATATTTTTAACATATAAATTTTAAATATAAATTAAAGCCTGACCTTAGATTGCATTTATGGACTTTATAAGAGATAGCTGTGAAAACAGTTCAGAGTCATGAGTAACAATGCTCATAATTGGTGCATAGGTATTGTGTAGGTTTTGAGACTATGGTCCAGCATCAAACAGTTAAAATAAGTAGAGTAATATGCATTCAACTATGTTTGGCCTAAAAAAAACATTGTAAAGATGTATAGAAGTAACATCAGGTCTCTTTGGTAGACAGATATGACTTGTATAGATGTTACAGTTTTTACATTTAAAAACATGTTCAAGTCATTTTCAATCTTGTGTGTTCATTTTTTACCTTATAGACAAAAATATAAAGAATCAAAATATGCATAAAATAGGAAAACTATATCTTAGTTTTTAGTGTCTATAAAATGAGAATTGAAGACAGAAGTTCTGTATAAATAAAAATAAACTGTGTTTTCACTATGTATTATACCCCAATCTAGACCTGTAACTGAGATATGTGAGAGCTTTCTACTCTTCTTACTTCGTACCTCCAATGAAAATAAAGGAAGCAATTTAGTTTTAGGAAAAACAATTTACAGTTTTATAATAATTCCTCCAAGAAGAGATAGTGCATAATTTTCTCAAGGAAATAAATAAGATGCCAAGTCTTCAGTGGGTTCTTAGTGATTCCTCTTCTTTTTATCTTCTGTCTTAAAAATCTATATGTCTGACAATCTGTGCCAAAGGTAAAAATGTGTAAGAATTATGATATGCCATCCATTCAAATGCATATCCCTTACATAAACTGGTAGAGACATTCTGATATGTGCAGATTCTAGAACAATTCTTTCAGTTATTACCTAGAAGTCAGTATCATAAATTTTTACACTGTTTTGTGATCATTCCTTTAGATATCAATGAGTGAGGAAATTAAATTTCTCAGATACACATTTCCTAAAAAATAATTGAAACAGTCAGTCTTGATTATGAGTAATAATTGAGGATGTTGAACAACTGAAGAAACTAGATAACCAAAAAGAAAAATCTTTGGATTTCAAGATACAACTTTTCCTCATAGCAGAATTATTCTCCAAATTATGGTTTTTGAAGGCAAGCCAGAAATGAGTTAGTTCTCATTTTGACAATTTTTCACTAGCGATTTCTCTATCTGGAATTCTCTTACCACAAGTCATTGCATGGCTAGATCTTCCTTATTCTTTACACTTTCCTCAGATGTGGCCCCTCAGAGCTTTCCCTGGTCCCATCATATAATATTGTCCCCTCTTAGCCTTCACACTGTCTCACTCTTACATTTGACTTTCTTCATAGCATTTAAGGTTCTCTGAATTATTTCAACTCTGTTTACTTGGAGATGATATTCTCAGGAGAACCAAAGTTCCATTAAGAAGAGGGTTTTATTTTTTTTATGTCACTGCTGAATCTCAGAGCCTAAAACAGTGCCTGGCACACAGTGAGCACTCAATACATAAACAAGAATACTGACATAGTGATTCAAATAAAGAAATACCTGTCATGTGACCTGGAAAATGTATAAGTTGGTTTTTCCACATAGAAAATAATATAGGATAATAAATATTATGATTAGATGGGTCTTTGGTGAGCATCAGACAGAAGAGGACAAAGATAAATGATTGAGGGGATGAGGGCTTCTCAAAAGCTGATAGCTGAGCCTTAAATTTTAAACTTACACTCACACACACACACACACACACATACATATTCTCTCTCTCGGTTTGTTTCAAGTTAAACATTATATAGCTAAGGAATGACAAGAGAGGAGACTAATTTCAAATTAATAAAATTAATACTTATAACAACTAAAAATATCTAAAAATAGTATATCTTATTTCTTTTCTCTTGTCATTAAAATGTGATACATTTAATCAAGAAACAGAATATATGTCAAGATAACAAGGAAAGGATAAGATCATTTTTTAAATGAAAATTAGGAACCATTTCTGTGGAAGTAACATATCAGCATATAAATTGTTAGTTATAATTGCAGGTTTTACCCTTAAGTAAAAGTTTTTTCATATTCATGAGAAGAATTTTTCTAATACCTTAGTTAAAATTTGGGCTCTCCATCATGGCTAAGACTAACCGGAGCTAACATATGATTTGATGTAACTGTGTCTATAATAATTTTCAAAATTTGAAGTAATGTGAAGAAAAGTAAACACAGATTAAGCTAATATTTATCCTTCTGTATTTGTCCTTCTGAGTGTACAAGGCTTAAGAAGTGTGATTCCTCAATCTGCTGTCCTAATACACTGACTGAGAGGAATATTTCAGACACATTCCAGCAGAATTACTGGGGCAATATCAGGCGATAGAGTAAACCCTGATGAACAAATCCAAAAGGGAAAACTAGATGGATTTGGTGGATAAGGAACTCTTAAAAATTGTTGGAAGAAGGAATTTAGAGTGTAGGTTATAAATATGAAGTAGTAACAACTTTCTTGGGGGGATCATGAACCCTTCCAAGAAGCTAAAAAGAGTAGTGGAATCTAGAAAAGCATTATTTGTAAAATTCCAGCTGTATCTATTTCCAATATTTTTGTGGCCCACTGTGAGTTTTCACAAAAAGTAGATTATTTGGCATTTTATGTAAAGTAAGCCACATCAGAATACATAGTATACTATGAAAGAGCACCAAAAATAAGAAGGACGCTGTCAGTTTTAAAGTACCAAAATTTATCAAGTGTATAATTTTAATTATATAAATGTTGGTTCAAAAGAGAATGTTTTATTGAGCAAAATTTCATTTGGTTCATAAATAAAACTATATTTCACTATCATCTATGAAATTTTTTGAACTCTCCATAGAAAACATTATTAAGGAATAATTTAAAGAAAACATTTCCCAAGTACACGCATGAATAATACTCTAAAACTACTAAGCTATATGTGCTTGAAAACTAGTAAATAGTGTATCCATTATACATGATTTTATTCCTTAGGCGCCATTGTTTTTATTTAGTGATTTCCCCCCTGGCAACAGAGGTTCAGAAACTCTACAGTATTTCTCTTCTCTGAATGCCTACGGACCCACACACATATTCACAGGTGTCAAAACGTTACACCTTATCTAGCCGTACTCTAAGAGGAAAGATCCCCTTGAATTATAAATATAAATCAAAACCAGAGCTACAGTAAAACACTACCAATGAAAGACATTAGATCATGAAAGTCAAGAAAGTCATAATAGTTAAGAACTATTTCAGATTGAAGAAGACTAGAGACATACTAACTAAAAATAGTTATCTGAATTGTTTATTTTTCTTAAAAAATTATTGAAACAACTGGCAATACTTGCATGGGATCTGAGGACTGAATGATAGTCATGTATCAGTGCTGATTTCCTAATTTGGATGGCTGCATTTTGGTTTGGTAGGAGGATGTTCTAGTTTCTAGCAAATATACACTACTATTTGGAGATGATGGGCTACCAGGTTTGTATTGTACTCGCAAGTATTCATAAAAGTTATATATGGCGCTTTGAAACTTTTTATGATTCTTTAAACATAATAACTTTTAAAAAGAGATTTTCAAACATCAATTCTTTAAAATTTAAAAAAAGCACTGTCTCATGGAGAAAATTATCAGCTTCATTTCTGAAATACTTGTAGATGTAGAGAGCAAGGGAAGAGTTTGCATTCATGTACTAAAATGCTTAACTGTTTGTAAAAATGAGCATTTGTACATATGTGATAAAAGTTCTACATATGTGAGTAATATGTATACTGTGGATGTATTTTTTTCCTAACTAAATGGCAATGAATACTCTATATCTATAATTTATCAGTCAGATTTCTATTCATTTGCAAATAATATATTTTAGTTTTCATATAAGCTCATTTACTTTTTTTAAATAAGATTACTCTATAGGCAGACTTACAAAATTAGAATGTACTTGTCAGGTGTTTTTTTTGAAACCTCTCTTTGTTATCGATTTTACTGCCAATTATCATTGTCAGCATAATGAAGAAAATTGTATAAAATAATATATATTCTGAGTTAGACAGGTGTGACTAAGTCATTTTCTATTCTCATTTCAGTGATTCTATTAACAGATTTATTTCACTTGGCATTACTGTACTAGTTACTTCAATAAAATACATCAATAGGTTCTATGGTTCTATTGTAACAAAAAATTATATTGTCAAGCACAGCTTACAGAACAGATTTTTTATGTTAACTCTGTTTTTGTGACTATAAAACATAATTGGATATAATGTGTTTTTATAATCATACTAAAGGCCCAGTGCACAAACTTCATGCACTCGGCAGGGTGGGGGGTGGAGGGGTCCCTCAGCCCGGAATGCGAGAGGGTGCAGGCCAGGCTGAGGGACCCCACTGGTGCATGATCGGGGCTGGGGAGGGACACAGGAGGTTGGCCAGCCAGGGAGGGACCGCGGGAGGGCTCTAGGGCATGTCCAGCCCATCTTGCTCAGTCCCGATTGGCCAGACCCCAGCAGCAAGCTAATCTACCCGTTGGAGTGTCTGCCTCCTGGTGGTCAGTGCACGTCATAGCGACTGGTCAACCGGCCAACTGTCTGCCCCATAGCAAGCAGTTGAGCGGCTTTAGCATATCATTAGCATATTATGCTTTGATTGGTTGAACGACCAACTGGATGACTGGACACTTAGTATATTAGGCTTTTATTGTATAGGATTACCTTATGCTTTTACCAATATATATCAATTTTTAAGGCATGATGTTTTGCTAAACCAAACACCATCCCATCCTGGGTTATCTTTATGGAAAGTGACAATATGACAAGCTAGCTAACCAAGGTAATAATATTAGTGACCTCTAGTTGTAGAGAATTGTACTTAGAACTAGGTATTTTCTTTATTTCTTCTCACCTTGTCTTAAACTTTAAATTCAGATTAAATAAGTCCTAATTATAACATACTATATTTAAAAACATTCTGTAAATTATAATGCATTATAACAATACTAGAGGCCTGTTGCATGAAGAGATTTGTGCAATAGGCCTTCCTTTCCCCTGGCTGCTGGCACTGGTTTGCCTCCGGCACCCCGGGGCCCAGGCCTTCGCTCTGGCTGAGTTCCGGCTGGAGCCGGCCCTGGAAACGTCAGGCTTCGCTACTCTGCCGGCCGGCCCCAGGGTGAGGCCTCGCTGCTCCGCCGGCTTCAGGGCCATCAGGCTTCGCTGCTCTGCCAGCCCCAGAGCCGTGAGGCCTCGCTGCTCCGCCGACCCCAGAAACGTCAGGCCTCGCTGCTCCACTGGCCCCGGGGCTGTGAGGCCTCGCTGCTCTGCCAGCTTGGAAACATCAGGCCTCTCACCTCCGCCGGCCCTGGGGCCGTTAGGCTTAGCTCCACCGCTTGGAGCCTACGTATGCAAATTAACCGCCATCTTTGTTGGTGGCTAATTTGCATATCACGCTGATTAACCAATGGGAGGCGTAGCGAAGGTATGGTCAATTACCATGTTTGTCTATTATTAGATAGGATAATTATTAGAGGTCCTTCTAAAATATCAAACATATACCCTTCCAAAGATTCACTAAAGGAAAGGCTAGAGCTCTCTGTCTTGTGAACTAATTGTATTTTTTAGCCTACTTTCAACATAAAATTAGGATTAAAATATTACAATTAGTTAAGGTTGAGTCAGGTCCAGTGAGGACCTAGGGAGAGGGCACAAAAGCAAAAAAAAATCCAAAAAACAAAAACAAAAAACAACCATTAGATAAAATTGCTCTTTTCAGAGTACTCCAATCAATACCCACTCTGATCCCTGATGATTAAATTTACCAAAAGACAAGAACTGCTTGATATACAACAGTGAGGTTCAAAGTGCTGTGGCTTCAGTTTATTAGATCTCGAGGCTTAGTCTCTAGAGGAGCAATTAGCCTGTGCTTCGTTGTTACAACAAAAAACAACCAGTAGATAAAATTGCTCTTTTCAGAGTACTCCAATCAATACCCACTCTGATCCCTGATGATTAAATTTACCAAAAGACAAGAACTGCTTGATATACAATAGTGAGGTTCAAAGTGCTGTGGCTTCAGTTTATTAGATCTCGAGGCTTAGTCTCTAGAGGAGCAATTAGCCTGTGCTTCGTTGTTTCACCTGGGAAGAACTGTAATGAATTTGAATGGGTATCTACTTTGCAGTCAAACCAACCTGGATTTGTATTCGGACCTTTGCTGCTCGTTTATGAATTTTTTAACTTCTTTGAACTTCAGTGCCATTATTTTTAAAGAATACTTGTTGGTCGTTACCTCCTTTAAATGGTAAATTATAGTTTGAGTCATAGTTGATGAAAATGAGTTTTGTGATCATTAGAACCAGGAAAATACTTAAACAAAGGTAGCATGTTGTGGCACTTGGAAAACATGAGTGTGTGCAAGAAAAGATTGGCCTGAGTAATATTTTTTTCATTTTATCTCATAATTATATCTTTATTAGAAGGGGAATGGAGAGTGTTTTTAGTGTTTTCTTTATAATAAATACTTAAAAGTAATGTGATGCTGTTTTGCTTTTCTTATTTTTAAGCAGTACTGTAATGAGAGCTAGAAATGATTCTCATCCTCAGTAGTGTATGTAAAATTTTAAATATCTAGTTATCAATTCTTAAAGACTGTTATTTTTTCTTTTTAAAATTGGTAGTTTCTTTGGGTAAATTGGACTAAAGATACTAAAAGGCATGATAAAAAATAAACAAAACTTTCAGCAAGCACCAGGAGGAACATAGCCACCATCTGTGGCTCCATGTACTTTTATAAACTCATTCACTGCCGCTTTGCAAATTTAAATAATTTAATGTGTATGATTGTTCTCCCCTTATGGATAAATGTAGTTCCTTTACTAAAGATATATTCTAAACATCATACTAGCGTTGTTCTTGGTCTCAACATCTTGGGCCAGAAAAATAAAATAAAAAACACAAAGGAGCTCCATAATAGATCTACTCCTATGGTCTCAGATGGTGAATTTGCAAAGATTTACCCTAATTCCAATTCTGTATTTGATACTCAGATCTCAAGTGGAATATTCACCACGTATCAAAAGTGAAATAATTTTTATCTTTCTCCTCTACCACCACTCCATTGCAAACCAAACAAAATCAAACAAAACAGAAATCCCAAGCTTCTTAGTATACACTGCCTAGTCACTGTACCATCCACCTAATCACAGAAATTAGAACTCCTAATCCTCTCTTCCTCTCCTACTACCCTCAAATCCACCTGCCATCAACATATGCCATATCTAAGTACTCCTCCCTTCCTTCCATCATTGTCCTACGTGAGTTCCTTAATATTACTTGCCTCAGCCTCCAGTAACTCCTCCTTCCTCTTACCTCTCCCCCTGGAATCCACCTCTTTATTGTTGTCAGAGCTTAAATTGCTACATGTCCGTGTAAAAGCTCACAATGACTGCTCACAGGGGGCAGAAGACATGTCTTGATGCCCTTTATAGTTTGGAGTTAGCATTTCTACTGTCATTACCTCCCAACATTCTCCATCCCACAGGGTCTCTCTGCTGCATCCAAAATACAATACACCTTTGTATCCCCAGACATCTTTCTTGGAACCTTCCTCTTTTCTGTCTGACAAACTCCAAATCATCCCTTAATTTTTACATCACTTTTGCTTTGAAATTGGTAATAGATTCTGCATTCCGAGTGGTAGCTTTGAAAATTTGTTAGAGTTTTTCAAGGTAACATTTTCATTAAAAATTTATCTATTTATAGTTTGACTCAGAAATTGAATATGCTTATTTTGTGAGGTTTTTATCATCTTTATTTTGTTATTTGAAGTTGCAACTCTATAGTCTAGCTGTTAGGTAAGTGAGGCTGAATAATCTGCTTTTCCTTTATAGTTACAGATTTTATAATAGCACCGCCTTAGCAATAGTGGCACCTCAAGAGGTATTGGTGAATTGATTTTCACTAGAGCCCTTCTATAGTATAGATGGTCAACGACTTTTGATGGTTCAGCTTTACAATGATGCAAAAGCCATACATACTCATTCAATAGAAACCGTACTTTGACTTTTGAATTTTGATCTTTTCCTGGGCTAGTGATATGCAGTTCGATACTCTCTTATGATGCTGGGCAGCGACAGCAAGATGATTTTGCCCAACTGTAAGCTAATGTAAGTGTTCTGAGCTAGACTAAGCTAACTTAGGTATACTAAGTGCATTTTTAATTTATGATATTTTCAATTGACAATGAGTTTATCAGGCTATAACCCCATTGTAAGTCAAGAGCATCTGTATTTTGGCAAGTGCAAGGAAAAACTGAACTTCAGGAGATATGTTTTATTTTAGCATTTTCAAATATTTCTCTGACATTCATGTTTTAATTTTTACTATTAAAAAGGACTCTTGATAAGTAAACAATAAATAAATTACTTTATTATTGATAGTTGGCTCAATGATGCACACTAAAACAAATGAAATGTATCTAACTCTCCAAATGTATCTTACCGCTTTCTTGTGTCTCCACTTTCCTCTCTACTCAAGTCAGGGTTAATTCCGGTCATTCAATATGCAAAATACATTCTAAAAAGGCTTGATTTCCTCTCAAACAGACGCAAGGGGAATATTTCTCAGTTGCTTTCATTTTCGACACTTTCTGTGACATTTAACATCAGTACTCGAACAATGTTGAAAATTCACATAAGATATTAACTTTATGACATTAATTTCCTCTAATAGACATTTTAATTTCCTTTTAGTAACATGAGATTTCAGTTTGTCCTTTCTTGGCTTTTAAAAATTGTTATTTCTTTCCTGCCATACTCCAAATTTTATTATGTTTAGTTTTACTTCATTTACACTCCAAATGATCCCAAATCTTTATGTGACTATATTGTACTGCTATTCATTTTTTCTTTATAGTTAACCTTTTTAAAATACATTAAAAGGATATCTGTTAACATTTAGTAGATAATAACAATCTTTTCTAGTTATAAAGTAAATGCCCTATAATTTTCTAAATAAGAAATTACATTAATTCGATTAAAATGCTATGACTCTTATCAAATATTAGCTGTTTAGATTTATGTTTGTTCTAAAAAGATAGATTGAAAATATTATGCTACACAAATTTGTTAAAAGTAAGAATAATACATTTCTCTATTAAATATTCAGTGATGCCTGGTTGGTGTTGCTCAGTGGTTTAGACTAGAGCATCAGCCTGCATGTGGAAGGGTTGCAGGTTCGATTCTTGGTCAAGGGCTTGTACCTGGGTTGCAGGTTCATCCTTGGCCCCGGTTGAGGTACATGTGGGAGGCAACCAATTGATGTGTCTCTCTCACATCAACGTTTCTCTCTTTCTCCTGCCTTCCCTCCTTTCTGCTCTCTCTAAAAATCAATAGAAAAAAATATCCTCAAGTGAGGATTAACAAAAATAAATATTCGGTGACAATTTGAATAAATTAATTACTTTTACTTACATTAAATGATATTAATGCCCTAGCCAGTTTGGCTCAGTGGATAGAGTGACAACCTGCGGACCAAAGGGTCCTGGGTTAGATTCCAGCCAAGGGCACATACATTGGTTGCAGGCTTCTCCCTGGCCCGGGCCCTCGTCAGGGCTCGTGCAGGAGGCAACCAGTCAATGTGTTTTTCTCACATCGATGTTTCTCTCTTTCTTTCCCTCTCTTCCACTCTCCCTAAAAATCAATGGGAAAATATCCTCAGGTGAGGATTAACAACAACAAAAATTTATTAAGGCTATTAGTGTAGTAAAGTATTTCTAAATTAAATAGATTTCTAATAGCAAAAACTTTACTTAGATTAAATGTCTCATGCAATTTCTAAAAGCAAAAGGAAAAGCATTTCTTATACTAAATAGAATCTTAAAGGGAATCTAATTATTATATCCAACTAAATGGACACACATTTTAAAATATACTTATATACTTTAGTTTATTAAAGGAAGATTTTATACTTATAGGTTTTATTTAAGGGAGAATATAAAATTAAAATTATATGGCTTTTAATTTTATGTGAAAACATCTAAATCACTAAATATGGCACTCGAGACCTGACCTTTACCTTCCCTCTAACCACTCCCCTGCTTAATTCCCTAGATATGACTTGCAAGTTCATGCCTGTGTACACTTACTGATAAGTTCTTATTTTACATGACTTCATATCTCATAAGGCTTTCTCATAAACCAGTTTAAAAATAACACCTTGTAAAAGGTATACCTAATGTATACCGAATGTGACAGACACTACTCCAGGTGCAAGAAGATATGACAAAGAACAATAGATTCTCTCTTCTTCAATGACTTTCAAGCCTGGCAGAAGGAGACAAACCATTAACACAAACAAATATGTGAATAAGATAGGTAATTGCTATAAAGAAAACAGGATGATATTATAGGAAATTTTTAGGTTTGGGCGTTTACTTTCTTTACTTGGTTGGTTTTTAGTTTGGTTATTTTTCATTTTTTTGTTTTTTGAGTTAGGCTATTCAGGGAAGACCTTTGTAAAGGTGGCATTTGCATCTAGTCAAGCAAGACAGGAACAGAAAACTGAGCATTGGCATTAGCGAGATAGAGTTCACCGATAGGAGCTTGGTAAAGCTATTTCAGTGATGCGTTAGGTGCAACCTCATTGGAGTGGTTGAAGAGAGAGGAAGGATTCACAAAAGAAGATAACAAGGGGAGGGAAAAAAATGGCGGAGGTTTAGATGAACATGTCGGTGCCGTGTCCCAGAGCAGATAAGGGCAAGCAGCTGAAACGGGTAACAGATAGGAGCTTGGTAAAGCTATTTCAGTGATGCGTTAGGTGCAACCTCATTGGAGTGGTTGAAGAGAGAGGAAGGATTCACAAAAGAAGATAACAAGGGGAGGGAAAAAAATGGCGGAGGTTTAGATGAACATGTCGGTGCCGTGTCCCAGAGCAGATAAGGGCAAGCAGCTGAAACGGGTAACATAAAGCCCGAATAAGCAGAGGAGATTCAGCTGAGAGACAATCTGCAGCCAGGAAAAACAGAGAACTCCTAGAAAAAGGGAACGGTTAGAGACTGAGGCTGAAACCTCTCCCGGTGCGCCGGCTCAGCCACGGAGACCATGCCATCTTGAGTGGCTGTTACCAGCATCCAGAGACTGGCTACTAACCCGGAAGCAACGGCTCTCAAGCAGCGCGACTACGTGAACTCAGAGGAGCCCTGCTTCTCCCCACAGAAAGCAGATCCAAGCAACAGCGGCCTCCTGATCACCACACGCTCTGTCTGAGGAACAGTTGCTGTGTGTGAAGCCTCCCTCCACCAGCCAGAAGAGCCACCACAGCTGTGAACAGCACCCATCAGAGGACCTGCTACCAAC
>NW_005363836.1:285316-315707 GCF_000412655.1 Myotis brandtii
ATAGATAGATAGATAGATAGATAGATAGATAGATAGATAGACAGTTATTTATTTCTATATTGTTTCCTCACATCCTAGAAGACAGGGATGTTATCTGTTTTTGTTTCCATGCCCATACCACTGACTTGTACATAGTAAACATTTGTTAAATTAAAAAATTGTAATAGCAATTAGTTAAATATAGTGAAAAATCAATTACCATGAAACCTGATGAGTAAGGTAAGAGTCACTTGATATCTTTTCCTGGATATAAACTCTGTTCAAACTGTGACCATATTACAGACCAAAAATTGGAGAAATAAATAAGATGACCATGAAAACAAATACATCACCACCTGCTCTTCCTGCTATTGATTTTTCTTAAGACTCTAAGGATAGGAACATAGGAAGAAAACAGAAATGAATGCTACTAACAAACTGTTGAACTAAAATAGACAGAGGCAAAGAAGCATTGAACAGACTGTCAAACTACAGCGGGAAGGTAGGGGAGGGTTAGGGGGTAAAAAATCAACCGAAGGACTTGTATGCATGCATATAAGCATAACCAATGGACATAAGACACTGGGGGGTAGGGGAGGCCAGGGTATTGTCAAGGGCAGGGGAAAAAAAAGGGACACATATGTAATACCCTTTGTAATACTTTAAGCAATAAGAAAATAAAAATGAAAAATAAAACCTCCTGATTTTAAAAGAAAAAAAAAGAAGATAACAAGGTAAAAAATAGAAATAGGTAGATAACTTCAGACAATTAAGATATAATGATGACATAGGAGACAGTGCAATATTCTAAAACCCCAGTTTCCACAGTCACCCCCAAATTCCCTGAGCACTAATGTGGGGGGGCAGTATTACTCTACCACAGTAGCATAACTTCATATCAATAAACACAGAAATTAAAATGGAGTTGAAGTACGACATTTAAAAGAAAAGAAAATAAGTGCAGACAACACCTTCACGAAGTTTAGTTGCAGAATGGAACCAAGGAAAGGCAGCAGTTAACTGGATGAGTATATGGTGCCATGGAAAGGATTTTTTAAGATGTATGGTGTTGCCAGGCTGGCATGGCTCAGTGGTTGAACCTATGAACTAGGAGGTCACGGTTTGATTCCAGGTCAGGGCACATGCCTGGGTTGCAGGCTCAATCCCCAGTGTGGGGCGTGCAGGAGGCAGCCAATCAATTATTCTCTCTCATCATAGATGTTTCTATCTCTCTCTCCCTCTCCCATCCTCACTGAAATCAATTTTTCTTAAAAGAGGATGTAGGATGTTAAAGCATATTTGCAAGCTGATGGGAATGATCCAGTAGAAATTGAAGAATTAATGATGCAGGAGAGGAGGTAAATAATTACAGGACCAAATTTTTTAGAAGGAGAGGGAATGGGATGCAGAGCACAGGTGGAGGAGAGGGCCATAGAGGCAAGGACCCTTCTAACACGGAAACATAAAGTTCCTAGACAAAATGGACATGACATAAATTGGTGGCTTGGGAGTGGAAAGATGAAAACATTCTCAACTTGTTGCTTTGATTTTCTCTATGAAGCCTGAAGAATCATCATCAGCTGAGTGTAATAGGGAATGTTGGGGATTGAGGAAATGAGAGAAAGGGTGAATGAGTAGTTCTCTTATAGAAGGGGAAAGTGAAAATATTGGGAGGGGGCTGGTCTTAGAATCATCGGGCAGTGTTGACTGCCCATTTGAAATTTAAGTTTATATATTTGAAAGAAATCCATTGAGCAGTCTTCTTCAGAAACTCAGATACATTGCTGCAGGCACCAAAGCAGGCAGCTGGCTGTGTTTTGCCAAGCATGCCAGATGGAGGAGGAGAGGGACAAAGGAACTTAGGCTTTTTACAGGTGCGTGACTGGGGTATGGGACTACAATATCTAAGATGGGAGATGGAGGCAACTGGAGAAAGAGAAGAAATGTTTCATTTGTCCTTCTTACCTTCTGGATATACTATGAATTTTTAAAGTACAATTCACATGTCACTTTGTCAAGTGTTTCCTGACACTTCAAGAACAAGCTAATTATTCCTTACTCTGCTACCACAGCATTTTGTATATTCTTTACCATATATGGATTTCTTATTTGTGAGTTTATTCCCAAGGAAACTGTGAACTACTAAAAGAAAGAAAGTGTCTTTTCTTTATATTGACAACAATGTGGGGCATAAAGAAAGTTCTCAGAGAATGTTTGCTAAAATAAAGGCAGGCCATGTTTTAGTGCCTAGAAAAATGCCATGTAATTAGTGGACACCTGATAAATACTTGATTGATTGTAAAGACCAGAAATGAATAGGGAGTTAAATGTTGGGATGTTTTCTCATTAAATAATTTGTCCACTGTCCCTGCCTCTTGATAATTAAAAAATTAACTTAAGCATAATGCATTGTTTTCTTTCTTCTCATTTCACTTGCGTAACTTGTAGCCATTGCACTCATTGCTAGCTTTAAGAGAGTACACTACAGATGTCAAGTTGATATTGCTATCTTATCTTGTGTTTTTAAAAAATGTTGACAATATAAAGACGTGGCTTAAACTGACACTTTTAGTTATACATGGTCTTTCTTTTCCTGGGTTAGTTAATTGAGTATGTTATTTAATTTAATTGAAAAACTAAATGTCAACTTTAGGTATATTCTTGGACTATGTTTCTTTATGAGAAAATATGTTACAGTATTTTATATAGAATGAATTTCCATACCATTATGTACAAAGAAAATGTGTTCAAAAGAAAGGAATAATGAAGGTATAGTGTATTGTGAGGCAATATGGCCTCTTTTAGATTGCTAAATATGGTTGCCTGGGAAGCAAACCATTTAAAACACTTTGTATACAAATATCCATAATGCAATTATAATTTGCTATCGATGTATTTTATAACTTACTAAATGCATTCTGCTTGGAAATGTTTACAAAATCTTTAAATTTATAATATCCAAATGCAATCACTGCACATCCCCTGATGAGACTGCTCTCGTGAAAAAAACAACAACACAACAACAACAACAACAAAAAAACACCCCACTGAGAGATGATAAACAGTGTGTCCCATTGTTGTATTGAAGGAACCATTATTTGGTGATTTTTAATATATCTGAAATTGTAAAAGAATCCACTTTTAAATAAATTCTGTTCTACTTGAATTATCATTAATGAATTAGTACCTTTTAGCTATAATTTCTTATAGAATTTTTTGCATTTAAAAATAGTTATTCAGACTGTCATAGAAAGAAGTATGTTGAAAGAATCTATTCCAAGATTAGGGCAGAACCAAAACTCAGTAAATTGTGGGAGAAAGTCGATGAGAAATATGAATTCAATTGACTTGGACAGTGGATAGCTATTACTTTTTATAGTAACAATGAGATACCTGAAGTTCTTGCTTCAGTTGTAATATAGTAACTGACATAATATTTTTTATATTTTTATCAAATATAATGAATGGCATTTAATATTGGTTTGTACATGAAATTTACTCCCTTATAAAATATCATAGACATTCCATTTACAAGGTTTTGAATAGATGATACAAGATCCCATGAATAAACTGATTTTGTTTGCTATTCCTATTCTATCTGCAAAAGAAGTATTAAACAAGTAAATCATCATAGTCCTCTTTTAACTCTGCCCTGTTTTTAAGTTGAAACCTTGCATATAATTATAACAAGGATAATTAACTTTCCTAAAATTTCTTCTGTTGTTTTCTGACACATTTTCCCATCTGTATTTTGAAACAGAAATGCAGACTGATTTTTTCCTCTGAGATTACTAAACAAGTAAGATGAAACAGGAATATTAATGTTTAGTATATCATAAACTTTTTATAACTATCATACTTGGGGTAACCTGATGCAATGGGAATCCAGAAATATTTATTAATCTCACGCAGAATAAAGTTATTGCTTGAAAAGTATGTAATATAAAATAAATATTGCTTTGAAAAAAAACAGCTATTAGGTGAGCTGCTTCGACAGTTTAATAGCAAAATTTAAAAAAACACTTTTAAAATCCAATGCAAGTTACCAAAATATACCAGTATTTTTAAAAATAAAAATATTCTATTGGTGATATGTTTTTTTAAGTTTACAAAATATGCATTATTTTTTTAACTTAACCCTGTCTACATCAGAAGCTGGAAAAGCAACATAGCCAGGTAGAGGGGTCTTGAGAAAACATGAATTCCCATTTCTTTCATCCCTTAGTACCAGTGTGCTGCAGAGCAAGTAAGTTAGTGTCTTCTAACGGCAGTTTTCCTATCATGTATTTAGACACTATAAATAATAAAATATGCATCATATACCCAATAGTATTTGCACAGACTTGATGCATGATAGGTGGAAGTGATTCTTAAGTTTTCAGAGGGAGGGAACAAAACAAACAAAAGAAGCCAAGAGAAGCTTCTCAGGGAGATTCTACTATTGCTGCAGTCCTTGCTCAAGATAAAAAGCAATTCAAAAAGAAGGAGGCCACACCCAGACAGGCTACACCAATCATACCATGCCCAAATCTCTCTCTGGATGTTCTCTTTTCTCTTTTTCCTTCCATCCTTTGAGATGGGAATTTTGAAAGAGCCTCTGGGTTCCAAGTTTACCAATTCTGCTCCTGCTTTGTCTGCTGGACCTCACAATGGCCGCTGCACAGCAAGATCCAATAGCAAAGCGCAGGATGTTAAAGTGCTGATATTAGAATCACCCCGCTGGCCCTAAACCAGGAGTCATAGATGTTTACACTAAATTGCCATGGCGCAAAAGGGCCCATTTTAGATTTGCTGAGTTACCTGACCTCTAGTTCCTGAAGAACTGTCCTCTGAGGCCTTTTACCTTATTTATCATAGTAACCTGGCAGCCTGCCTTGCAGAGTTAAACAACCGATCAATAATTGTTGAATAAATGAAGAAATAAATGTCATTTGTTTTCACATAATGAATAATTTAACTTGGAACCAAAAGGCCTAGAGATACATATAGCATAATTGAAACAAGATGTGGTATTGTATGTGTACCACCATATACCACCACCCTCAAATCAGGTATCGTGTGTCCTATATTCTCATGCTAAAACCTGGCTAACTTATTCCAGTCAAAACTTACTCAAAACCTTAGGTAGATATATGGGTTATTAATGTGATTGAAGAAAGATGTGTTTATTTATAGAAACAATATTTGAAAATTTTCAAATTATTACTTCTTGTTCACACAGTGGATAATGAAGATGTGTATATTTTTATTATTTGCTAATATTTATACATTTTATGATACTTGTAAGATCAAGTAGTCAACTTTCTTCGTTATTTTTATACTTACTTGATAGTAAACATAATAGCATGGTTTATGCCAGTGTTAAGGTCTAGTATGTTTTCAAAGTGTTCTTGTCTTAAATAAAACAATGTAATTGCCTGAATATCCATGAAAATCACATAAAGATTAATTAAAAACCATTAGAATGATTTCTGGCCAATTTAGAAAAATTGTTCTTAACCAGAGTACTATGAGAACCCCATCGATACTTCACAAGCATGCCGATTCCAGTTAACTTATAAATGTTATTTTTGCTACAACGGAATGTTCTTATCCTCATGGCAATGAGTGTTAGGCAGAACATTTCTCTGACTCAGGACTATGGTACTGAGTAGAATGAGACACAATTTCTGTAAATAAGAGGTCAAAACATACATAGTCAAGCCAACACCAAAAGAAGATGGCATCCCTATTGAAACAGGATACATTTTCTCCTCAATATATGCTAGTTCAGGTAAAGGCAGTAAACAGTATTATTCAAGCAGCCAAAAACTACATAAGGATGAATAAGGAATACTTTAACATTATGTATGCTTTCATAAATAGTATGTGATATTGTTAAACTATCATAGCTATTACGTTGAATTATTGCTGACTTGTTTAATGTCGCCATGAATCTTTTAATACGTTCAAAGCATGCCACCACAACTTAAGGTATGAGAAAACCTACAGAGAACCCACCAAAATAAGAATTTCTGCTTAAAAGAATCCATTTGAATTTATAAAAATTTAAGAAGTAGTTCTATACATTTGACTTATTTGAATAATCCAATCCTTCCCTATTGCATCTGTTTTCTTAGTGATTTTTCTTATGAGGAAAGTTTAATAGGTGATCACTGGTGGTAAGGAAAATATTTAACAAAGGTCCTTTTTCCTGATTCTGTGAAATAGAATAGAGTCATTAGGATGAAGATCCTGCCTCGCATAGCTTTGAAGAGGCAAGATAACTTATTATCGCTTTGTATAGGAAGACTAGACATTCTTTTCAATCAATAAACACACAAAGCACAGTTCAGCAGAGTTTCTATGTCAATATCCAACAAAGAACCCCTGTAGTCTGAAAAAAAGAAGAGTAAAATTTGGGTTGTATTCATACCCAAATCAGGTATTTAATAGAAAATAGCACTAGTGAGACAATCAGGGACAAACTTTTTATAGGAATCTGGAAAGGGTATGTGTTAAAGGAAATGGTTTTGCAACTATAAATTGCACTCTTAACTCTAGGTAACGGATAAGGAAATGAATGTCACTATTTACAAACAAATATAACTTCCTCTGCTCCCCCCAAAAAGTTTTCCTGGACTATCCCAGACCCAAATTCACTACTTCACATACAACCCATAATATTAGTGCATGTTTCTGCTGAGATTGGCTCAGTTTATACCATATGTGTACACGAGGGTTACTTTAATAACTGTACCAGAATTGAGAGTTATGCTAATTTTCAGCTACTAGATGAAGGCAAATTTAAATACTTTTAAATATGTAGACAATAAATGCATGTATTGTGATTCCTACATTATGCAGGTTGAAATTTATTTAATAGCCTTCATAAATGTTATATTCATATGACATACCAATATAGTAGATTTACTATACATCTATTATCAAAACTATCATTATGTCAATTATAATCCCCAAATCCATATGCTATTGACAGACAGCTAATCTGAATATTCTGTCTTCTCTTTTTTGTTAGTAATGGCTTTTTGTAAGTTGAGCCAAGAACTTTATTCCCTTTTGTTTTTCTCTGCTGGCAATTGGGGTTAATGGCTTCTGATATTAAGTCTCTTTCTTCTGACAAGTGTAATGCAATCACTTTGGGGAAGCTTTTTTAAGCTAAATTATAAAAATATAAATGCTGCCAACCTTTCTCAAATGTTAGGTTTTTGTTAAGAGCTAGCAAAGTTGAGAAAGGAATAAGGAAGCCAAAACAGTGGAATATTTTATTATATGTGACTATTATATGTTCATTTTGATCAATTTTTACATCAATAAAAACTTTCCTACTATATGTTCATTTTGATCAATTTTTTTTTTTTTAAATATATATTTTATTGATTTTTTACAGAGAGGAAGGGAGAGAGATAGAGAGCTAGAAACATCGATGAGAGAGAAACATCGATCAGCCGCCTCCTGCACATCTCCCACTGGGGATGTGCCCGCAACCCAGGTACATGCCCTTGACCGGAATCGAACCTGGGACCCTTCAGTCCGCAGGCCGACGCTCCATCCACTGAGCCAAACCGGCTTCGGCATTTTGATCAATTTTTACATCAATAAAAACTTTCCTAAAGAAGCTACTCCAGTTAGATTTTAATAAGTATTGATATTTAAGGAAACTGTATTAATCTTCCTTTATTAATAAGTTAAAATGAACTAAATAGTGTGAGCAGACATTTACACTGAATATACCTGTTTCTCCAACAGTCTACTTATGAGCTCAATTCTGTGGTTTTCCAATGGTTTCCACAATTCATAAAATTTAATTCACCATTTATATTTCTCTTTTATTTTTTGTTTATGTAGACATCCATTCTTTGATAGTGTTTTTAAATTGTTGTTCTTTAACTTTAAAAGGCTCATTAGATGACATACATATTCTGTGTTAGATTCTATTTTGCTAAATAGTTGACTGTCATTGTATTTGGGGGTTATTTTTTGTTGCATATTATTCTGGAGAATCTCTTGCTACTCAGAAGAATCAAAGCTATTCTGGTTTGCCTGTTTAAAATCTTATATATATTCTTAATGTAAAACTTGTTAAAGAAACAACACTGGAAAGTTTATACTTGCTACTTAAGCTGCTTTTCTGCCTGTGACTTCTCTGCAGCTATCATAGCAACAGCAGCCATCATTTCATGGTGTTTTATACCTGCCAGCATTATACAAACTTGCTTTATATTTATCACTATATTAATCCATATGGATCACTATAATACAGGTATTATTATCAGTTTCAATTTTGTAGATGAGAAAAATAATGAATAAATAAAACAGAAACAGACTCATAGATACAGAGAACAGATAGATGGTTGCCAGAGGGGAAGAGGGTTGGGAGACTAGGTGAAAAAGATGAAGGGAATTGAGAAGTACAGATTGGAAGTTACAAAATAGGCTTGGAGATCTAAAGTACAGCATAGGACATACAGTCAATAATATTGTAATAACTATGTGTGGTGCCTATTGGGTACTGGAAATATCAGGGAGAACACTTTTTTGTAAAGTAATATATGATTGGCTACCACTATGTTGTACAACTGAAAATAATACGAAATAATCTTGAAAGTAAACTGTAATTTAATTTTTTAAGTAAAATAAAACAATGGAGAAAAATAATTTATAACAAAAAGTATTAATGATAGGCTTGCCTTGTCCAATATCAGAACATATTATTACATATACTTATTAAATAAATACTGTCTATATAAAATAGAAATTAAGTCAATGGAACAAAGCAAAAAATTAGAAATAGATCTTAGTATTTATAAGAATTTTAAATATGACAAGATGAGTATATTAAATCAGTGGAAAGGGTGTATTATTTAATCAATATCATTGGAACAGTTGGGGACCCATTTGAAATAAAAAGGAATTAGTCTCTGGCTTATTCAGTATACAAAAACTGTGCATGATTATTTAACTTACAAGGTTAATTGCAGCAATGTTTGGAGTGACCTAAACAACAAAAACAAACAAACAAACAAAACAGGATAAACAAAAATTCATTAACAGAGTAAAGTCTAAATAATGATATAGTAACACCATAAAGCCATTAAAATGATGATTTTTATAAATTATTACTGAAGAAAAGAAGAAAGAGTCATAAAACTGCATATAATATAGTTTTATTTTTATGAAATAAATAATGCCACAACCGCTTTTATTTGTATGTGATTAGGTAAGCATCAAGAAAAATAAAAAAGGTGACATACTGGGTTATATATTTGGGTCACTTGAGGCTGGTGTGTCAGGATGAGAAGAATAAAGAGTAGAGAGCATGAAAAGATGAAAAAAGTAAACAATTTTAAAAAATTAAAACTATGCTGAAAAAAGTATATCATATTTATAAATTTAGAAAAGTTATATTTTTTAATAGAAAATAAGTTGAAAAGGACTGCCAATTACTTCAATTGTTATCAGCAATTTATGAATCTGTATTATAATTCACCAGATCTTCAGCAGGGTCGATAGATATCTTAGTTCATACAAAATGTTCTTTAAATAAATTCTGGAGTGGGATTCTTAAACAATATTCAATGGACACAACTAATGTGACCTTCTGTCAACATACTGCTTTAGAAAAATGAGAGTGTCAGTAAAAATCTAGCAGTGGCGACTTGAGAATTGCAAATGCTCTTTAATGGACTTTGACTCTTAAAATGTAGCAGATTCGATCTACATGATGAGACTTGCTGGATATGACAAGCAATTTCACCAGTCGATTTTACAGAGAGCTAAGATAGAAATCAGATTAAAGAGGAGGAGCTTTAGCAAACAAGTTTGATAAAAGCTACATACATCCAAGGAGGTAGAAAATCAAGTTCAAGGCAGTCAAGTGTTAAACTGGTACTATAGGACAAAAACAAACACACAAAAAACAGCAGGACTCAGCTGGCAGTGGAAGTAGCCATAGCATAAGAAGCTAATCAAAAATCTCAATTTTAGACCAGAGGCGCTTTGCTTTCTGCCTTTATATCATGCAGTGTCTATGTGTGGTGGAGCTGAAATCACACGGGTTCTTGCAGTTCAAAGGCAAGTGGCAATCTATCCGGTCCTACCCACACTGGATAGAATCGGTTGCTAAAGTCTAGCTTTCTGGCACTTTTTAAAAGTTATCTGACACATAGGACAGGTTTATCAAGTTGAATTCCTTGCAATCGAGCCTTCTTTATTGCGAACATATTTCAGTGTGAAGTTGCAGTAGCGTTGTATTTATGTAGCAGGGCAGTCTCTGGCATGTCTGTACATAAAGGGCACTTTCTGCCTTGAAAAGTCATTAGTCAGTACAATACCTTCCAAAGTTAACCACAAAAGTATCCTCAGTAAAGAAGTCTTTTTTTCTTCCTCTCCTTTATACTCTAAAGGGAACTATCTATAGCGTGTGACAGTATTAAAACATATTTGCAGTGTACTATACAGGTCTAAACTAGACCCCCTCCCCCCAAGTCTAAGTTGAATATGGAAAACTGATAGTAGATTCTTATACTGTATATGCCATATAAATTATTTTGTTGGGCATAAGTAGTCGATGAGATCTCAAAAGAATGGGGCCTTTAAAAAAAAACAAGAATGAAACTGTTTTTACAAGAAAACAGAAATCCAAGCAGTATTAAAGCATGATAGGGAAGAATGCACTAGAAAAGTCCAGATATCCAGATTTCTGCCTGGAAACAATTAGTTCTGTCTACAGCTTACCAATAGTTAATAACCATGTTACATTTGGATGATCACATTAACAGAACATTCTGAAACAGAACAGGGTCTACTGGACCTGAATAACAGGAGATATTGGAAATACTTTCAGCAAATGTAATTAACTAGGGATATTGTCAGTTAAAAAGTTTCACAGGAAGAATGCTATTGTTAACAATCCATTAGAGTTGTGGTCAACATCCTTTCTGTTCTTAGAATCTTGCAGGTAAATTATCATCTACATGTTGCAGTGCATCATGGGTTCCTTAAAGGCAACAGTTCCATGCTGAACTCATCATTTGTCACTATCTGTACTTTTTCCAGTATCCCCAAGGTCATTAGAAAGAATAGAAATAACATATTCTAGAACCTGTGAATCATCCTAGTTCTATTTCTTACTCCCACATCCAATCAGTCAACAAATTCTGTCAAATCTGTCTAATTTGCTTATTCATTTCCTTTGTCTGGAACTCTCTGCTCCCAAATCCATCCGTAGCTGGCTCCTTTTTTATCATCCAAATCTTCAATCAAATGTCACTTGTCCTAAAAGTCATTGATGACCTAGCCACTCCCATTCCAGCACTTTCCAAGTCCCTTATTTTAATTTCTTTGTGACCCTGATTATTATTATTCAAATTCTAGTATTTCTTGTCTCTTTCCTAAAATTTCTCTGTGAGAATATGAATCTTGTCTAGCTTGTTCATCACTGTATCCTCACTGACCATTGTACTGTCTAGTTCATAGTGTACATTTAATATGAATGTATTTTTGTAATATTATTTTATTTTATTATTCCTTATTAATTAAAGTATTACGTATGTCTCCTTTATCCCCCATTGACCTCTCCTCGGCCACTCCCATCCCCAGCACATGCCCTCACCCCCCTATTGTCTGTGTCCATTGGTTATGCTTATTTGCATGTATACAAGTCCTTTGGCTGATCTCTTACCACTCCCCCTCCCCTGCTTTCCCTCTGAGGTTTGATGGTCTGTTACCCCCCCCCCCCTGCTTTTTCTCTGAGGTTTGATGGTCTGTTTGATGCCTCTCTGCCTCTGGATTTGAAAGTATTTTTTTATTCATTCATTATAGCATTCATGCAACAAATACTTATTAAGTGCTTGTGTGCCAGGTACTGTGTTATGCATAGGAGATGCAATAGTGGGCCAAAACAAACCCTATCTTTGTATTCATGGAGCTTAGATTTAAGAAAAAAAGATAGCCATTCATCGAATAATCATGTAACTAAATGTAAAACTACAGATATGAGTAGTTACTTTCAAATCTGTATTCCTCTTTTAATCTCCATTACCTTTGCTTTAGTTCAGGTTATGATAATCTCTTGCCTTAATTTCCCTGTGTCTGGTCTTGCCACCCTCCACTCTATTTTTCCAAAATTAAAGTGCAGATCTTAAGTAATTTTCTATCTTAAAATTCTTAACAAATTCAATGACGTTCAAGAAAAAAAATATCTACACTCCTTAAGATAATGACTCTTCATGACCTGCCCCAAACTATTTCTCCTTCCTCTCCTAACCCCCTCTTTCCCCTCCTAACACTCTATGCTCCAGTCACCCTGAATTACACTCTTATATCTGGGCCTTCATGCATGTTGTTCCTGCTACCTGGTCATCTTTTCCTGCTTTTTGATTAATTAATTTACTTATTCTTTATAACTCAGTGGAGGTAAGCACCCCAAGAATATTTTTCTAAACCCACTCAGAGTATCTCAGCCATGCCTTTTCTATGTTTTCTTAGCTAAAAAGAAAAGTATACCATTATTCTTTAATTGTTTATTTCCTTGCTTGCTTCCCTTGCAAGCCTATGATTTCCTTTAGGTCAAAATGGCTTTCATATTTTTAGATTCATTGCCCAGAGTAGTAACAAGTTTGTAGAATAAATTTTTGAAGGATGGTTGGATGGATGCATGGATGGATGAGTTCATTTGACAAAATTAAAAAGTATAGGATGGCATTCAACACAGCTTCAAACATATACTATTAAGAATGTGTGTAAAAACATACTGGCCAGAATAGAAGGCTAGTAAAGCTCCTTTTGGGTTTTCCAAGTACTGTGACAGGCAGCCCTCAGTAATTTACTCACTAAATTTATTCCATATTTGTTGATGTTAAGAAAAGAACGTCAATTATTCATACCTTGGTGTTGAAGTGTTGGAATAAAAGACAGTATGGCAATTACATCATCAGACTGAATGGCAGTTTGCAAGATTTCTTCTGCTGAAACACTTTAAACAAAGGGTGTTAACATCCTCTAGTCTTCAGTGAGGAACTTTGTAACCAAAGAAGAAAAGCTGTAAAAAAAAAAAAGAAGAAGAAGAAGAAGAAAAGCTGTGGTTACACTCTGTTTGTCACTGGACACATGGAATCATGGAGGCAATACCATACCACATGTCAGACAAGCTTGAATATTTGGACTAATAAGTAAAATATAGTACAGAATAAGACTTACCAATAAATATGTGGAAACCATTGCTGTCCAAGGGGAGTTGACTGTGTTTTCTAGAGAAGAGGAGCATGAGGGCAGAAAGGTAAGCTGCTTCTCAAGAAGCCCTCTGGATCCATTTGCAACAAGGCAGTTGCTTTCTGCAGTTAGCCAGTACGGATAGAATGAGTATAGACCAAAAGTATAAAAATGAGATGATTCTCGTTGGTCTACTGAGAACATCCTACCAGAGTGGAACTGCTTTCACCTTACACTCAACGAACTAAATAAAATAACTTCCCTTACCTGCAAAGGGTAACTTAAGCACCAAGGCAAGTACTTACATATCAGCTACTGTCCTGGTAAATGGTGTCAGTGACTATCTGCAAAATATCTGTGCAATATTAAGCAAATATTTGTTAAATACCTGCTGTATTTCAGGCAGTAGCCTGCATGAGGCCTCATTATCAGAAGGAAAAATGAAAGGTAACTGGTGAAATGAAGCCACAGTTAACTTTAGGAGTTAAGAGTAGTGCCACCAGATTCTGATAGCCAAGGAATTAAGGTACTCAAGAGCACCAAAGTAAGCGAGCTACTGAAGACAGTTTCATATCCTATATAATAAAATCCTAATATGCAAATCGACCAAACGGCGGAACGACCGGCCGCTATGATGCACACTGACCACCAGGGGGCAGACGCTGAATGCAGAAGCTGCCACTGGTGGTCAGTGCACTCAGCCAGAAGCCAAGCTCATGGCTGGTGAGTGCAGCAACAGTGGTGGGAGCCTCTCCCACCTCTACGGCAGGGGGACATCCCTGGAGGGGTCCCAGAATGCGAGAGGGCACAGGCCAGGCTGAGGGGCACCCCCACCACCCCCCGCCGCTCGAATGTCATGCACCGGACCGCTAGTCATATATATACTAGAGGCCTGGTGCATGAAAATCGTGCACTGGGGTGGGGGGGGCCTCAGCCCAGCCTGCACCCTCTCCAATCTGGGACCCCTTGGAGGTTGTCTGACTGCCAGTTTAGGCCCGTGGGATCGGGTCTAAACTGGCAGTCGGACACCCCTCTCACAATCCAGGACTGCTGGCTCCCAACTGCTAGTCTGCCTGCCTGATTGTCCCTAACCGCTTCTGCCTGCCAGCCTGATCACCCCTAACTACTCCCCTGCCGGCCTGGTTGCCCCCAACTGCCCTCCCCTGCCAGCCTGATCACCCACAACTGCCCTCCCCTGCTGGCCCGGTCGCCCACAACTGCCTTCCTCTGCCAGTCATCTTGTGGCTGTGGGTGCCACCATCTTTGAGGGTGTGGCAGTTAATTAGCATATTCCCTTATTGGCTGTGGGTGCTGCCATCTTTGAGGGTGGGTCAGTCAATTAACACATTCCCTCCTTATTGGCTGTGGGTGCCACCATCTTTGCGATGGCATGAGGGTCAATTAACATATTCCCTCTTTATTAGATAGGATATGACACACAGAGAGAGCTACTGAACAAAGTACCTGTCACTTTAAAAAGTGACCTGAAAATCAGCCTGTGACCAGAATAATTTCAGATTCACCAGCAGTAAGTGAAGACATCGCTCCTAGGTGCTACTGCCAAGTGGAAGAGAATGTTTAGTGGTAGATGGAATGTTTGAAGAGGAATAATTGTGCCTAAATGCATGTCATCTAACTTGTAGTTGTAAGTAGATTTGCAGTTGTCAAGATGGCAAATTCTCACATGGCAAAAACAATGAAACAAGATAAATTCAATAGGATACTTTTGCTGTAGGTCTATTACTGTTTCTGTAGGGTCTGGAAATGGAACACAAAACAGGAAATAATGTGGAGAATCACAGACACCAGCAGGCTAAATGGTAAAAAGTATATCCCCTTATTCTCCCAAAGTAAACTCAAAGAACTTCTAGAAATTAGGATCGAAAGGCATCCAGACTTTTCAGACATGGACCTTCTGATTTCAGGGATTATCATTTTCCATTTTAGTTCTTACTGTAATCCTTCCTGGAGATATATACATTACCAGCTCTTCCATATAATGAATGCATCAGAACATTCTTAAAACTTATAATAAAAAATCATAACAATAAGCATTCCTTATAGTGATGTTATTCAAAGCAAAGTTTGTTTTCAATTAGCTTCAAAATTAATTTGTTAGCTCTAAATATAAATTCTGCATTAGTGCTCCTGTGGTAATTATTGCTTACCGTCAAGGCTCCATTAAGTTTCCATGTTTAAAATGATGAATATGTACCTCTACTGATTACTGCTTGTGATTTAATGAGTTATTCTTAGAATAATAATGTTTTTAGCAATATGTTTATTGTTTTTGAACATTTGTGAAATGATTTAAACCTTGAAAAGTTTGTATACATTTAAACTCACAGTGGAAGTACAAAATCACAATTTTCAGGCTCTTTGCAACGCTGGTGTAAACTAATAAAGGCTCTATTATAGAGAACTTTACAAAGTCATCATACATTCCCGTGGCAAAGGTATTCAGAAATGTAAACTAAATATTTTATTTCAGCTTAGATCATGAATTAATTACAAGTTATATATTTTATTAATCTCCTCTTTCTCTTGTAATATTCTGCCTACCTGAACCTAGAGTGAACATTTTGCCAACATAGATATCTAGACCCTTTAGCAATTTTTTTTGTTCTTCCAATTTTCCAATATGGGGATGGAGTCAGGCACACAAACACATAAGTACAGTTCTTCAAGAAGCCCTGATATAAAATGGAAAAGTCATGCTGACTTCCTCAGAGGGTTGCAAGTAGGATTGGATTAAAGGATATATATAAAACACCTACTACAATTGCCATAAGAAAAGGTTGGAACATGGTTTTGAAGAATCCGGTGATCCACTGAAGAAAATTAAGCTAAAGAGTGTCATGATCAGATTTGCATCTTTAACAGTTATGGTAACAGTTATGAAGCAAAGTTGAGGAAGATGTCATTGAGGAGTCCAGAGGGATGAATTTAGAGACCATTTCAGCAGCCTAGAAATCATGTAAACCAGTTTAAAGTAATGACAGTGGAGTGACGAGCAAAGACACAAAATATACTTAGGATATACTTAGTGACATAAATACTTTAGTCAATGATCAAATTTGAATTAGGAAAGGTTGAAGGAAAAGAAAAGTCCAGATGACCCACCGGTTGCTATCATGGAAGACTTTTTGAATTACTGTACCATAAATGGATACAGAAGAAGGCTTGCGAGATATGGGAGGGGTGGGACAGGTACTAGGTGGAAGTATTGAGTTTAGTTTCAGACCAATTAAATCTTCATGAAAGCATATGGTAGTGAGGTACAACTGATACACGGATCCAAAGACCAGGAAAAAAGTATGGAATTAGAAGTTTGGGAATCACACCATACAGTTAAGCCCAGCGCAGTCAATAAGGGCTCCTGAATTTCTAGAAGAATGATTAGATTAATTGAGATAATTCAACATGGCAAAATATCTTTTGAAGTCATTAAAATTGTGTTTTTAATAATGAAAATGTTCAAAGAATAACACCACGTCAAACAAACACAGAATGTAAAATTTCTTGTACAGTAACATCTTAATTGTGTAAAAATCAGTCTTAAAAGGCTAAAAAGAAAAGCATGAAAGAATTACAATGGTCGTATCAGGGTTAAAATTTTATGGTGTGTCCCCCCCTCTTCTATGTACCTATATTTTACAACTTTTATTTGTACATTACTTAAAAATCAATTTAGGGTAAAGGTGGCATCCTAGAAAGATAATTATTAAGCTGGGTCTAAAGGAGAGGATAGAAATCAGCCAGGTGAAGAGAACAGTAATAGCAAAGTTACAAAGATGAGGAATATGCTGTGTCCAGGGAACCATACTCAGTTGGAGGTTGTGGAAGCAGATCATGATGGCAGACAGTGTCCAGAGAAGAAGCAAATAAGAAGGTGTGCTAACCCTGTGCCCACTTGTTATGTTGAGGTTCTATCGCATGTACTGTGAGAATCTGTTAAAGAAATACACACAAGGTAAGGTAATGTATTCATTGGCTAGGGCCACCATAACAAAGTATCACAGACTTGTGGCTTAGACAACAGAAATTTATTTACTCACAATTCTGGAAGCCAGAAGTCCAAGATCAAAGTTTCAGCAGAGCTGGTTTCTTCTGAGGTCTCTCTCCTTGACTTGGTCTTCCCTCTGGGAATCTGTGCCCTAATCACCTCTCCTCATAGAAACACCAGCTATATTGGATTAAGGTTCCCTCTAACTACCTCATTTTTACTTAATTATCCCTTTAAAAACTATATATCCAAATACAGTCAAATTCTGAGGTATTGGTGGTGAAGACTTCAACACATAATTTTGAGGATGGGGAGGAGACAGAATTCAGCCCCTAACAGAGAATGATGTGGTTAAATTTCCTTTGGTAACCATGTAGAATATGGATTTAAGTGAGAAGAGATGGATTGATAGTCTATTGTAAAAGATCACCATGTTCTGTAGAACTCTGGCTGTAAATCAATGAATTTAAAATGAATGTAAAAACCCAGACACAATAAATTAAATTTTGGGAGATCCTATTCTATACCTATAGTACATTTAGAGATAGGACTCTGAAGCTCAAAGATAGATAATTAGCCTGGAAGTCTAGATATGGACATTGTCAATACATGTTACTTGAAACTATAGGGGCAAATTCTTATATATTGAGTGATGAGAACAATGAACCGGGAATGAAAAAACCAACATTTACAGAACAGGCAGAATAAGCCCATGAAAGAAATATTAAACTATGAGGTAAAGCAGAAAAGTGCCTTATCATAAGATCTAAGCAAGTAGAGAGCTTTGATAAAGAGAATAAGTAATAGTCAAAGACAGCAAAGAGATCCCAAAGATAAATGTTAGTTGAATTTGGAATGAGAATTTTGGACATTGATACTTAACAACAATTTTTTGAACTTCTCTGTGTGCGGCTATGGGTAAACCACTGTAAAACATGCATTATATTTCATTTCAATCGGCTAAGAAAAGTGTCATTATCTCTGTTTTACAAATTTAAAGAATGATAGCTCAGGAAAGTCAAATTACTAGCTTAAGGTCAGCAGATAAGCAACAGATGTTCTAGATTTCTTTACCACTAGTAAAGAAATCTGGAATAATTAACCACTAGTAATGCTAACTCCTTAAGAGCAAGACACTTTTATTGAATTGGGGCTAGAGACCCAAAGAGCAGTGGGTTAATGAATGTTTGGTGAGGAAGTAGGATAGACTGCCTTTTGAAAAAGAAAAGAAAAAAGGACAGAGAGCAACTCATCTTACACTTCTTTATTTTTTATTTTTTTGACGTTGCCTGGCACACAATAGCTGCTCAATAAATTATAGTTCAATAAACAAGAAATGAATGTTAACTTGAGCTAGGCATAAGGTATATATGTTTGGGTTTGGAAGAGGAGGTAGCAGAGGTGTAGATTGTACACAGCCCAAGAAGAAGGAACCAGTAAGAGAATAACACTAAAGAAGAAAGAGGGGAAAACTGAAGAAGCTAGATCCTTCCTAGAAAAGGTTGATAAGGCCTGGGATCAAGTGCACAAGTAAGAATTTGACCTGACTAGGTGAAGAAACACTTTCTTTAAGGTTGAACAAAAAGAGTGAGGTATAGAAATAAATGTGTCAGGACACATGACAAGTGCTTCATCTTCCAACAATCCCCTCCATATTAAGCTCCCTGATAAAAAAAATATCTCACTATTCCCAATAAGTTTTGTGCTTTAAAATTGTAATGTACTTATACCAGGTACATGCAATTTTCTATGCCTAGCATTCTCTCTCTTACTGTATGGAAATCTTAGAATTTTTTTGAATTCTCCAAACAGAATCTGTCATTTCCTCTTTTTTACATCTCTTAACCCACTCCTTCCACAGTGACATGGAGGCCATAGATAAATCACTTTCACTTATTTATTAAGCTCCTTTGAAATACCATAGCATATCAACAGAATACTTTGAATGCTATAAGGTCTATTCCAGAGATTTATCTTGAACACAATTGCATTTCTTTTATTCAAACATCCATATACAAAATAATGTATATGATTCAAATTTACTAGTCAGCTAAAGACTATTCTGTCAGATGACTGCATCTATAATAATAAAAGCATAATATGCTAATTAGACCAGACGTCCTTCTGGACGAAGCCAGGGCTGCAAGGGAAGTCCTGGTCCCGGGTGCCTGTCGGCTGCCAGAGGGAAGCCCAGATCCCGGGTGCTGGATGGAAGCCCTGGTCCCGGGTGCCAGAGAGAAGCCGCTGATGGCAGCCAGGGTAAGGAAGGCCTACTCCTGCATGAATTTCATGCATCGGGCCTCTAGTTTTATAATAAAAGCACATTCTTAATTCATTGAGTTTTAATAATCTCATACTGAAAATGACATACCGATTGAAAAAATTTATAAGTGTATTTAAAGAGTAAAATATTACTTGTCAGTATAAAGATTTATCTATCGATCACCTTAGTATTGAAAGAAAATGATTTGTACTTAGGCCCTATCTTCAAAGCCAAATTGTATGCTGCAACACTTTCAGCTTTCAGGTGGTGTTGAATTGTGCCTGGTTCAATAATGGAATGAGAATTCTGACTGCTCTATTGCTCTTCTGTTAGAAAAATCCATTCTTGAATAATCTGTAAACGCTGTGAGAAGGTCAAATGATGAGGCACGGAGATCTGAGACAAAACCCTAAGATTTCATTGTTTTGACTTTGCCAGCTATCCAGCTGCATATTTAAAATTCTCCAGGAAAAATACACAGAGTGCACAATGTATTCAACTTGAGCCTGAATTTGACCTACATAGCATTATCTATATCTAATTTTAAAAATATGGTAAGATATATAGAATATAACATTTTTTATAATATTTGCACATACCATTATTTTTCTTGTATCACTAAAATAGTAATATAAATGTAATAATCATGAATTATGAGAGTTATGATAATGATGTGAAATAGCTATATTGATTTGTAAATAAATACCTCGTTTAAATGACTATTTAAAAATACAACCCAAAATAAATTAAAAACTAAAATTCTAGCAAAAGCTATGAATTTGTATATGTATTGCCTGTCAGTTAACCATGCAGATAGGTAATGTTTGTTCAAATAGTCTATGTGCAATCCTAATCTGCCTATTGGAAGCATTGACTTGTTCAACTTTTAGAGCATTTACCAAGTGTTTCTAATGTAATTAACAATCAAATGGTTTTGGGGACTCTACTTTTTGCCTTCTACTGTGAAAATATTTTAAGATTAGTGTTCACCAGTTTCAGTTGTATGCAAAAATATTGTAATGTCAAATCTTTTCATTTTTTAATTTAAAATATTAAAGTCTCTTTAGATGGGGGAAAGAGAAATTTCTATTGCAACTAAGGTATTGAACCATCATTTAATATTATGTATAACCATAATTGCATTTTATCTGAGATGCCATAATTTTCTGTTTCGTTATTTAAACATATTTAATTTTAAATCATATGTTAGCAAAAATATAGCATTTAATTAATTTGAATAAAACATAGCACACTGAAAATTGTAATTAAATATGTATATGTCATTAATTGAAATGTGATTGGTGGCTTTTCTGGAACAAATGGAGAGCAAAATTAAAGTAGAATAAAAACATGATGAATTGATTCAGTATAAACAGGATAGTTTCTGCTGAAAAATTATGTTGAATAAGAATTTGTCATCATAATTTGTGATTATTTATCACTTTACATTATATCAAGTCTAATGAATTCAGGTGCACAAGCTATGTAAATGACTGCCAATGCTTTAAATAAAAATGACGGTTACTTAACTCAAATAACCATGGCATATAAATTTGAGCTACTGTTGTGTTTCCAGATATCATAAATATTTTGTAAATTATTTTGTTCTAATATATGCATTTAGCGTTTTGCATCCAAGTCAATGATTTTTTTAAATGTTTCAAAATACAAATACACATATTTTAATTACAACATGAAGATGCTGGGCAAAATTTGCTGTTTTAAATAGTTTATTAAGAAATAAATGGAAAGATTGATTATTTTTTACAACCCAAACATTCTTCCAGTGAAAATACTTTTCATATAATAAAACATACTCTTCTATAGATGTCCACTTACATATGTGTCTTTCACTGCTTTCTTTCAGTGTTGTTTTCACACATAAGGGCTTTTTTCAAACATTATGCAGATTAAGCTTAATTATTCTAATATGATGGGAGCTGATCTTTGAGAAAAAAAATTTTACTTAACAGAGGACATCCATAAACCGAATTTATTTTCAGAAAGAAAAAGAAACCCTGAAACTCAGAGTAAAATATCAATGGGTTCATTTATATTCTGCCTTAAACAGCATGCATTGATAATGCTCGTTATTGGAGAGTTCATTTAAATGAGCAGGAACAATCTTGGAAATGAAATTTATAGAAAGTTTTTTTTAATGGAAATGGTTTATCACTCAGTAATCTTTATATGAGTATTTTGCCCCCTCCTTTCAGGAAGTATGCATGTTTTTAATCATCTGATCCAATTCCACTCAGTTTAACTTTCTGTTTCTATTTTATCTAATATTTTTTCCTAATCCTGGAGCTGTACCTCTTTACAGAAATCTTGTTTAACACCTATTTCTATGGAATTATGTTAAAACAATCAAATGTTCCACCTCCCTGTACTGTAGACCAAGTGGTATTATTTTAGTCACCTTCTGCATTAGGAGTTCCATCTTTTGGGCATTGAAATTGATTTTTCTCATCTTAGCATCTGAAGATCCAGAGTGTGCCCCTTGCCCAATCGCCTGAGACTATACAGTGACACCTACAACAGAGGATGTGGAGGCAGCAGCTTTCGGTCACCAGAAATGGCAACATCAGGAGCATCAGCACGAATAGACTATGTAGAGGTAGTTCTCCCAAACTATGTTATGAAACCAAACATTTTTGGTGTGCTACCTGCTATGGGGGCTGCCTTCTTCCTGCCTAGTGTTATGCAAAATGTTTGGTCTTTGTTAAAGTTTAACAATGACATTTCTAACTAATATAGAGAAATGTGATTTTTCTTCCAAGTATGTTCAGTTGCCTTAACTTTCAATGAATATGAATTTCTATCAGCCTCAGAAAAACATTAATACCCAAATTTTTGTCAAATTTATTTCCTTATTATATAAAGCTGCTGTCACATGTACTTTTTGTATAAATATTTTTAAAATATATCAGAATAACCCATCATTTTAAAGGTCATCCTAATGCAGTAAATAAGAGAATTTCTCTGATCAGTTACATTCTCCAGAGACTGAATACGGTAGCCCCAGTTTTCTGTTACACTCCCTGATGATGTTCATTGTGAACTTTTTTCCAAGTGAAAGATTATTCCCACATGGCCCCAAGTCAAAATATGAAAGGCTAATGATTGACTGGTCTTATGTATCCTTTCATTTTATGCAATTTAATGTGAAAGAGTTATTTTGTAGCTATAAAACACATTTGTTAATTAACCACATTGGCTTTATCTGTACAGTTCAATGACTTACAGCATTTCAATTTGCATGTAAAATGAGTCTCTGTAATGATGGCTTTGCAAAATAAATAATAATTTACATAATGGGTGACTTTAAACACTTTACATGTATGACTTAGAAGTAGGATATATTTCATCTTGAAATTTTCAAGTGTTTGAAATCCAACATACAGAGGTCTTCATGTTAATGTAACAGCAAATTCACAAATTTATCATTCACCCCATCTTAACTTTTTTTTTAACAAAGCAAGATACAAAGAATTTATATTAGTTCTATTGGAACTATTGCTTGATTAAATATAATTTGAAGGTTCTTTTCATAAACCAGATATGAGCAGGATATATTAAACTTAACAGCTTTTTCTCTTTTTTTGAGGGGGGGGGGGGTTCTATTTCATTTTGTTATTTAGGAAATTGCAAACTGTTATTACTCGGTTTTTGTGTGTTGTTTTTGTTTATTCCAAAACCTGCACTATGGATTTGAAATGTACTTTTCTGAATATTTCTATTCAGTTTTAATGCATTTTAATTATGTGAAATATATAATAGATATTATATATACTTGTATATATAATATCTATTATATATTATATAAATATAGTGTAATGAAATTATGTATTAAAATGTATAGCCCTTTGTGAAAAGCACATATACATTTGCAAGTGGATATTGTTGTTTTTTAGCTCAAATTATGTAAATGTTGATTTTTCATAAGTACTTGTAAAAATTCATACATCTACTTATTGAGTTTGTACAACATTATTTTTAGCTTGTGTGCCATACACTAATTGACTTCTGTCATTTTCATATTTTGCATATATCTCTAGAAACTGTATATCAAAAGGTGTATTGATAATTCTAAAAAGACAAAAGTAAATTTCTGACTCATCTTTAAAATAAATTGTGCTATTTTAATGTAGTTTTATGTGTTCTCACCATGTCCTTCAAATACCATTTTAGAGATTATTTAAAACATTCTATAGGAAAGTAGTGTTAAAGATTAAAGATATACTTCTGTTTTGCTTTTAACATACTCCAATAAGAAACTGGATTTTTCATTGTTAAAGTTTGAGAGCTGCAAGTAGAGTCTGAAGTAATATGCAATTCTGTTGTATAACTATTTTGTTTGCATAACCTTACTGCAGTAAGCTATATTGCTTTTCTGGTCTTATGATAACGCATTGCAATTGAAAGCTTGTATATGTAGGATAAAGGAAACTTTTCTCAATAACAAAAGATTAACAGGTAACTTGAATAACTGTTGTCAAAGCTGGAGTGGTTTAAATTGCATTAGCAGAAGTGATTACAAGAGTAAGAAATTAAATACCAGTGAATACAATAATTCGATTCGTTGTTGCCCACTGTTACTGCTATATGCTACCCTTAGTGTTCCAAGTGTAAATGAATGTAAATTCATTCATAATGTTTATGTCACTCTAACGCTAATCTTTTTTTAAGAGGAGTTATACATACCAGTGTAACAAAATGTGAAATGTGTTTATGAGTTACATATTTTTAACCACTAGATATATATTTTAAAACGAGGTAAAATAGTAAAAAGAAAAAATGTGCTTATATGCATTTGTAGTTATTGAAATTATAATAATGTCCTATAGTGTACTTTTAGAAATATATATATATATATATGTATATATATATATATACTGAGATATGCATATTAAGTGAGAATTTATTTAAATATAATTAATGATAAACAAAGTGAAAAAACCTCATAAGCAGGCAGTACAATATATGCTTACCCATTCCCTAGGATACCAAGGACAACAGAGCCCTTCCCTCCTTCATAAATGTCACTCCCAGGAACCTGGGCCACCAGGCAAATAACATACTGAATTGCCCTTCAACATCTTTTTGACATGTCATGAAAGAGAAGTCATTTTTAATGGCTCGCAGGAGTGCCTCAGAAAATAGGGTGCATCTGCCCTATGTTTCTCAGAAGTTACAAGTTCTTACAGGTTTATTAAGAATTCTATATACTCTCACATCCCTATTTTTTGGTTATGTTAAATTTTACTGACTAGGGTTTCAGTTGTTGTTGTTTTTATCAACTTAACCTTCCTGTACCAAAACTGGCAGACCTACATCTTGTCACACACAAAAATATAATTATTCTCTCTATTTTTAGTCAAAAACAAAATTTTAAGAAGTCATGTTAGCTGTTCTAAGTTTCATTTTATATTGCTTGCGTCTGCCATAGCAATCAATATAAATTGGATAAAAACTGATAGTTTATATGTATTGGCATAAAAAGCAAACAATATTAGTAAAACAAAATTATGGCATCTAGGTGTCATTACAGTAAAAATAACAGTTTCAGAACATCAGGGGGTTAGAATAGCCTAAGGGTGTGGAAACTTCAAATCTCATTGAAGTCAGAATCTTCTACCAAACCAATAATCGCTCCCATCTTCTCCCAACGTACAACTTGCTTTGATGTCAGCTGTATAGTACATACAGATATAACATTTGAAATTCAAACTCTTAGTTACCTCTTCTGCTTGGCAAATTTTGAAGAGAATACATATCTTTAATTCATTCCAGTCCAATAAACATTTGTTAAGGGCTTACTATTTGTCAGGCATTGTGATTAACATCGGAGACACCGAGTGGAACAGAGCCCCTGCCGTTAGGCAGATGACAGTCTGGTAAGGAAGACAGACACGCAAAGCATTACATGCAACACAGCACGTTACAGGGGATGATGGAAATGTGGTAAATAAACAGAAGTAGTACAGAAAGTACTTAATCCTATTGGCCAAGTCCGAGAAAACATTTGCAAAGGAAATGAAGCCCGGGGAGTCTTTTGAACAATAAATTGGAATTGAACAAGTGGGCAGAAGGAAGAGTGTTGCTTAAAGTGGAAACCTGTCACAGGGATTCAATGTGCAAAATAGTAGCATGTGGGAGGAGTCATCATGAGGTAGATGGATAGGGAGTCATCATGAGGAGAAGGGGCTTGTGTGCCACAGTTGGACTTCATTTTGTGAGCAGTCGTAAGGTTTCAATGAAAGGAATGTAAGCAGAGAAATGGTAAGTTAGATTTGTGAGCAATGGCATAAAATTTATTAGTAAGAATTCACAGGCACCCTCCCCTCTACAGAGGCAAAGAACAAAAGCCGCTCAGTAGATTTCCATTTGTTTGCTTTTGTTTTTTAAATATATCTTTATTGTTGAAAGTATTGAAGTGTATATTGCATAACATAAAATTCACTAAGTGCATAATTTAATAATTTTTGGCAAATTTATGGAGTTCTACAATCATCACTGCAAAGCAGTTTCGAACATTTCCATCAGCCCCACCAAAAATCCCTCTTGCTCATTCACAATTAATCCTCATTCCCACTCCAGCCCCAGGCAACCACTAATCTGCTGTCCGTATTGTAAATGTGCCTTTCCTGAACATTTTGTGTAAATGGAATCATACATCTTGGGATCTTTTCTCTGGCTTCTTTCACTTAACACAGTGTTTTGAGGTTTCTGTCCAATTGTTATGAGACGAATGGGACAGAAGTATTTCACTCCCAAGGAAACCATGATTACTCAGGAAACAAGACATGTGAGAAGGATGTTATGTGAACTTGGCCAAGGTGTGGAAGATACACGGGATTGAGAAACCAAGATCATGAGGACAGGATGGCATGGAGAGTTCAGTTAGGGTAGAAGAATCAGAGTGTACAGTAATGTGAAAGTAGAAGATAACATGTCAAGTTATTTTAATTAAGTTTTCTGAAAACTAAATCTTGAACTTCTATTTCCTCTCTACCTTAAAGGTTTGTAATGGGTATTTGTAAACTACCCATTCATTGCACTTCCTGTTTGTGGTTACTACTCTAGACATTACATATGCTTTGTTAGGTTCTTGGGTTAAAATCATTTCTCAAAAAAATGCATTAGAGAAAGCCAACAAATCATGTCAGACTGACATCTGCAGTTAAAAGTGAATCTAGAACAAACTGATTTTTCCTTGGAAAACCATTTGGGACAATGTAGTAGTCCCAGTGAGATTGGAACTGCATTTTTTTTAGAGAATGAGAATTGATTTAGAAATTCTAGTTCAGTTGGAAAGACCCTTAGGTGGAATTATGAGACCACCCAAGTCACACAAAAATGTAAAGGTTTCTTTTCTGTAAAGGAAGGCAAGACTACCGGCAGATTCTCTGGACCTACTTGCAAGCTCCACTCCACTTGCTGAAAGGGCTGTTCTTCTGATTTAGCTGCTGCTGTGGGATTGAAGATGAACCAAGTTTTGGAGTTGCTTGCATAGACTATTAGTTACTAGAGAAATCATAGGCTTGCAGTGCATCAGATGGAATAAA
Organism: Myotis brandtii; assembly: GCF_000412655.1. Lineage (NCBI taxonomy): Eukaryota > Metazoa > Chordata > Mammalia > Chiroptera > Vespertilionidae > Myotis > Myotis brandtii. Next base: position 312,345 of record NW_005363836.1, read on the forward strand.
AAGACTGAGTCTGGCCAGAATATAAACACCACGTGAGTGTACCAGGAAAGACAAGCTCAGAAACAAAGAAGCATTAAGTAGGAGAGCCTGACAGAAAGCTTTAGGTGTGATGTCATGACTGGCCCAGAACCAGGTGAACCCAGGTTAGAGTCTCAGAACAACGCAACCAAGGCAGGCTGGTTCTCATGCAGGAAGGAGTCCTGCCATGCCCTACCTCTCAACAGACTCTGTGGTCCACTGAGGTGATGAGGGACTTCTGATGGGTGATCAGAGACCCTCTGGAGCCACCCCAGGGCGATGAATGGAACTCAGTCCCTAAGCTACAGAGTTAGGGTCCCCTGGCTTGGCCCAAGATGGACAAGACAAATCCTAAACCCTTAATGTTGGTGTGATCTGTTAGAGCAGTGGTTCTCAACCTTCCTAATGCCGCGACCCTTTATACAGTTCCTCATGTTGTGGTGACCACCAACCATAAAATTATTTTCGTGGCTACTTCATAACTGTAATTTTGCTACTGTTATGAATCGTAATGTAAATATCTGATATGCAGGATGTATTTTCATTGTTACAAATTGAACATAATTAAAGCATAGTGATTAATCACAAAAACAATATGTAATTATATATGTGTTTTCCGATGGTCTTAGGAGACCCCTGTGAAAGGGTCGTTCGACCCCCAAAGGGGTCGCGACCCACAGGTTGAGAACCGCTGTGTTAGAGGAATTAGGAGCATCAGCCAGCTATAAAACTGAGACTCTGGTCTTAAAAAAGAGAAGATATTATCTGTACTAATGTACTCAGATCCTAAGAATTGGCTATTCCTCTGTGACATGTCCAGAGACATTGGATAAGAATTTGCATACGCTGGGTTTTGCATACTAAGAAGTGCTGTGATCCAAGTTAGTAGATCTCCTTACACATTGAAAATAATTAGAGGAAAGAAATTGCCATTTTGAGGCTATGTTCCTTTACAACAGGAGAGGATGCATAAGAGTGAATACTGAGGACTGGGAGACCAGTTGCTGCAATTTGGCCAAGAGAACATGAGTGCCATGACGACAGAATGAAGAAGATTAAATAGGATAGGGAGACATGTTTGGAAGTGAAATTCAAAGGCCTTTCATCAGAGTGTAGTTTATTCTTGGCACATATAAGGAACATGGGAAAAGGTCCACAAAATCAAACTGCTTCCAATTTATGCCTTAAATCGAGGACTCAATCTGGGGCTTTATGATTTGATTTGAAAGGGATTTCTCAGATAAGAGACACAGTCATGTTCAAATGCAACGAATAACGAATTGCAAGCCAAACATAAAGCATCTTGTGTTAATACCTATTTTTTATTGACTATGGCTCTGCTTCTATTTATTAATTTGATTAAAGTGAAGTCCAAATGTCAATGCTTCTGTGAAAACTCTGCTGGTTGCACATCCCCATTCATTCTATAACATATGCATGTCAGACTTTGAGTGTAATATTGCTGAAAAGTTATCATGTTGTATTATTATTAGTTGTTTGAGGGTCTATTTCTTTGAAATCTTTGAAGACAACACTATGTCTTCATCATTCTATCTCCCTTCAGTGGCTAATAAAATGCTTTGTCCAAAGTTACATTTGTTTACTGAATAGAGAAGATATGGCAATCAGGAAATACAGTTTTCTGCCAAATATTTAAATACCGTTATATGTAATAAAAGCAACACAAATGTCAGAAATTGTTAAACTGTCACAAGAATTATTCTTACCAGAACTCTCTGTGAAACAAATGCATTTATTTGCTACTTAGTCTCAATTAATCAGGCTACTAGAACATTGTTGAGTTTGAAACTGTTAGGATCATTCAGCTAGTATGTGTATAAATATCACTTCCGTTTGAATTACTAAAGTGTACTTTTAGTCCATTATTCTAAAATTTGGCAAATATATTTTAAATCAGGAATGATTCTAGCCTTTCTCACCAAACTTTACCTACTTGACAGGTTGTCCTAAAAACCCATCATGTCATCTTCCAGCATGTAAGGTCTATGTGTGCCTATTCTTATGTTCTCTGCATCCCAACTAGATTTCAATAATCTATTTTATACTTACCTTCTGTATTTTTCCAAATTGTCAGTTTTTTGTTTTGGGGGGGTTTTTTGAGGACAGGTATGATGTTTTATTCATCCTCCAGAGTACCTAGCATAGTGGCTTGCAAGTGGTATGCATAATTAGTAAAGAAAACAAGAATGATAGAAAGGAAGAAAAGTACTCCTCCAAAAAAGATACTTAGAGAAAATCAGATTACTCCTGGTTGGAAGGAAAAGAGGGTGGATTTGAGAACACTCGACTGAGGCTATAAAGAGGATGTTGTACTTCAGTTATGAAGAGAGCAGTAGCACGCTAGGCAGAGGAAAGCCCAGGGCATGTCTGTGGAATGAGGAGTGTCCTGATTTTGCTGATAGTTGGAATAAGTTGAACTGAGTAGTGAAAGTAAAGTGGAAAGGTAGATTGAGGAGTTTGGAAATAGCTAACTGGTAGCTATTAGATTATTTTATTATGTGAGTAACAAGGAAGAGTTGATATTTAAGGTAGAAGTTAAAAACTCAAATGAGATAAAATGTTAAGAGCAACAACCCATAAATAAAGCAAATATATGTTTAAACACAGTGCAAAGCACATTTTTAAATCTCTGTTGAGCAGCTAGTACTTATATAGATTTAAAGATACATGAAGTCATATACAGTACAATTCAATCATTGTTTTCCCGTTTAATAAAACAATAATCTAAGCATAACTGATCTAGTCTATAAGTGATCTCATGTTTCTTGACAATGAAGGGAAACTAATACTTATTTAGTGGATATGCGTCTCTTTGCCCACAACATTATTTCATTAGATGTTGTAACAATTGTGTAAGATATGTGTTTTTGTCATGTTTTTCCAATGAGGAAATTGAGTCTCAAAGAAATTAAACAATTTTACAGAAGGTCACTCTGATAGAAAATGGCAAGACCTGGAATCAAATCCGCTTCTTTCCCTAGTGCTCCCATAATGTACTCACTTCACTGTTTTGCCTATAGATTATATTTGCCTGCTTACCTTATATTTTTAGCAACTTCAAAACATTTATGCTAATGTTGCTCATTTGATTAGCTCACCTGCAAGGCACTGGGTTAGGAATCAAATTCTATTAAACTTCTTATAGATTATAGATATTTATCCCATATGACAAGAATAGGTTATTCTTTTGAGGTGTTTTTCATTTTAAAATATTTCAGGTTCTATATAGGGTTCTGGAATTACAGATTAAGCATTCAGCCCTCATTATGATAAAACTAGAGGCCCAGTGCAAAAAAATTTGTGCACTGGCGGGGGAGGGGGGGT
>NW_005363836.1:316350-321969 GCF_000412655.1 Myotis brandtii
TGGCCGCCCCAGGTCGGGTCGCACACGGACACCCGCCATCCCGGTTCGCAGATAGCAGGCCTGGATGGCAGTAGGGCAGGCAGGATGGCGCTGTCCCTCCCCACCGCCCCGGGTTGCAAATAGCAGGTGCTGTCCCACCCTGCCTGCAGTATGCAAATTAGCCTCCATCTTTGTTGGTGGTTAATTTGCATATCACGCTGATTAGCCAATGGGAGGCATAGCGAAGGTACGGTCAATTACCACGTTTGTCTATTATTAGATAGGATGAGATAATCAATGAATTTCAAAAGGTTATAACAGTGTCAGTTTATTTGTAATAATGTAAGACATTCATTGCTGCCTTTAACTTATGTTTCAGTGTCTTTATTTGCCCAGTGTTTTAAAATCAAGATGGTTTCTTCTTTTGCTAACATGAATTAAAATTATAAAGGCTCATCCAAGAGTACTCTCAACAATATTTTTTAATCTACACATTAACCTGGTAAAGAATGCATAAAAGATATTTCCCATTCATCAAATAAGAACATTAATGTTATTTGCTACCATATAAATAATATCTGTAGTGCCATAGGCAATGCACTAATTTTTGTGTCAGCTTGTACTATTTATTCTATATTATATTTCTTCTTGAGGACAAATGTTTAGAATTGTAATTTTTATTATTATAAGTTTTGCTTTGCAGAAGGCTTTCACACAAACTGGTAAAACTTTGAAATATAAGTCATTTTATATAGTAATCACCATCAAATACAGTTAAATAGTTCAGGGTGTTTCTATACAGTAATTACTGAACAATGTCCTTTCAGTATTTCTTCACATAGGAAATATAGACACTATGTAGCTTCTAATATCAAAGTTGTTGTTATTCTAAGAAATTTCTAAATTTACATTTTTATACAAAATTTATCATACTTAAAAATCAAACATTTGTGTATGATGTACATAATTGATATAAAGGAAGTAGAGAAATTTTTAGGAAAAAGCAAAGAATATCATTCTCATTATTTTTCCCTTCATCAATAGGCTTATGTGGGTATCTATAGTTATAAAAGAATACTTAGAAATAAAGAGGATTAAAAAGGACAAATAAACATGGATACATTGAGATGAAGATCTATAAATAGTCATCCTAGTTTTGTCATTTAGTAATTCTAACAGAAGAGCAAAACCATATATTCTGTTAACATGAGGCTTAGGGGACAGAATAAAAAATAAATGTAGTTAACATTAATGGCAGAAAACTCAATAAGAGAATGAAAATTAGAATCAGGGAAAACTTGCCCAACATTTGTTGAAAACTTACAATGTGTTGAGCACTGCACTATGTGGTGAAAATGTTAAAGATATATTTGATCCTTTCAGTGAGTTTTTGTGTGGAAGAGATATTCTAAGCCCAAAACTCATGTGCAAAAGCTGAGAGATGAATGAGAAACTGATGAATTATGTAAAGTACTAGGAGATTCATTTGTGCTGGATGCATTGGCTTGTGCATATCCAGAGATGAGGTTTGAAAAGTAGAACAGAGCCTATTCAAGGAAGGTTTTGTATGCCAGTATAATGGTTAAATCAATAAAGAAAAATAAGCCTAATTTAGTCAATTTTGCAAGAAATACTATCCATTTGATTTTAGCTAATACGGGCACCAGAATCTTAACTCTAAATTCTTTACATGTAGTAGCTCACATAGCCCTCACATTAACTCTCTGAAGTAGATAATATTATTATCTCCATTTTAAAAATAAGGAAACTGAAACATAAAAGAATAACTTTCCCAATGTCACAAAACTGGGAAGGCAAGGAGGAAGGATTTGAACCGTGGCAGCCTGACTCAGAAGCCGTATTCTTGATTACCATGGCACAGCTGGAAATGGCTTTATTGGAGTATAATTGACATCTAATAAACTGCTATAAAGTGTACAATTCGATAAACTTTGACATACACACCAGTGAAAGCATCAACACAGTCAAGACAATGAACATATCCATCCCTCCCAATGGGCCTGCTCACCTGCTCCCCACCCAGACAAATGCTGTTCTGCTTTCTGTCACTATAGATTGGTTCAGATCTTCCAGAATGTTTTATAAATGTAATCATTTCGTATATTTACTTCCTTAGTCTTATTTCTTTTACTGACATAATTATTCTGAGATGTGTCCATATTGTAATACTTATCAATTCTATTGCTCTATCTTTTCACCTCTCAATTGATATTTGAATTGTTTTCTTCCAGTTTTGGGCTACTAGAGATAGGCTGCTATGGATATTCTATGCTATGTAAAGTCTCTGTATGAATGTTCAGAGAAAGAAGGCAGGCACAAGGAATATATATATGTTTTAATTTATGCAGAATAAGCATGAGGAAATCTAATCTGTGCTCTCAGAAACTGTAATAGAGGGTATCTTTTGGGAGGCAAGGAAGTGACATGAAGGGTGCCTGAGGGGGGCTGCTTTTGGACTCGGGAAATATTTTGTTTCCTCATCCTGATATTGATTACACGGGTAGCCAGTTCAGTACATAAAAATACAGTGAACATTATGTTTCTATGTATTATTTTATTGGTATCTTACATTTTGATTAAAAGTTAAAATAAAAGTGAGGCTGATGAATTGGTTTGGTTCAATCTAGATGATTTTCTACATGTTATCTGGCAGGTCTGTTTTTTACTTCATAGCCCTTATTACTATTTCAATTATATACTCCTATAGCATCCTCCTTGTAGTCCCATAGCATTGCTTTTATATGTTTACTGTGATTGCTTATTTTACTATGTCTTTCTTGATACACTATAAGCATTCTGGGGAAAAAATGTCTAATTTTTTCATCTTCATGTTCATTATCTGGCATGGTGCTTGGTACATAGTAGATAGTCGACAGTTACTTTGATAATGATATGAAATCTTCCTTGGTGGTTGCTTATGACCTGTTCAAAGTTTAGCCTCTGAGTCTTCACTATTTGGTTTCTACTAAAGGTTTTGCTTCCTTATTGTCTGAAAATTATTGATTAGATTGTGATATTGAAAGTTTTTGTTCCAACCTCAATGCTTTGTTTTAACATATATTTTTCATAATAATTATACTTTCTACTAGAGGCCCAGTGCACGAATTCGTGAATGAGTGGGGTCCAGCCGGCCTGCCCCGATTGGGGTCTATTGGCCTGGGTCGATCGGGCAGACCAGCCAGGGGGAGGGGCCGTGGGCAGTTAGCCAACCGGCCCCACCCCCTGATCAAAATCCTGGTTGAACTCCAGGTCAAACTCCCAGTCGTGGGGACAATGTGCATATTAGCGTTTTATTATATAGGATTGTTGAGAATTTATCATGTGTTCTGACCACTTTACATATACTAACTTATTTAAGATGCACAACCCAACAATATAGCTATTTATATTGCTCCCATTTTATAAAAAGGAAAACTGAGGCATTGATAAATTAAATATCTTTCTCAAAATCACAAGGCTTGTGTCAGATTTGATCCCAGGGAGTCTAACTCCAGAGCTCATACTTTTATCCAGTATAGTCTTCTGTGTTTATATATACTAACTACATTATGTCATTGCATTTCCTAACTTCCTTTAGAACTTTGACAAGATATTAGCTTTTCAGAGTGGCTTTCTCTGATCACTTTTTATGTTATAACACCCCACAAAATACTCTCAGTCATCTCACCCTGCTTTATTTTCTCCATAACACTTACCCCCATATAATATATTGTATAATTATGTTTATTTCTTTCTCAGACATTTCTCTCCAGTAAAATGGTAGCTGCATGAAGGATAAGACTTGATCTGTTTTGCTTTCTGCTATATTCTTATCTTAGAATGAGGCCTGATGCATAGTAGATGCTTAGTAACTATTTATTGAATAAATGAATAAACACTTCATAGAATCAGCTTATGCTGTGGTGTTAGAGGGATGTCAAAGGTTTTTAAATTTTTTTTAGCAGAGTCACTTTCTGCTTAGAATAGAGACCAAAAAGAATCTCCATCAGACAGAAACATGGACAGCATTATACATTCTATATAGCACACTTGAACATGCCCTGGAGATCTTAACTCAAGAACATTTCAGAACATTTTAGTTTCATGTGACTTTTTATTCAAGAAGCAACTTTGTTCTGGCAAAAGTGAACCAAAAGAGAGTTTCATATAACATCATACTAGTATGGCTTGCATTTTTTAAAGACTTCTGTGGCTGCTATGTGGAGTATGGATTATAGTGGTCACAATGGAAGACACGGTAACAAAGTTAATGAAATAATGGCAGTCATCCATGAAGGAAACAAAGCTTGGAACTAGAGCAATAAGTGTAACTGTAGAAATGAGAAGAAATAGATTTCAGAGAGAGTAGACTACATAGGGCCTGGTGAATAATTAATTATGGCTTTCTGATTCAGGTAATAGCAGTTACATAGACAAGACATAGAAGAGGTCTGGGAAGATGACTAATTTTATTTTCAACAACATAAATTGGATGTTTGTGTGATATATTCAAAGGAGCTATTCAGTAAACAGTAAAAAATTTGGACCTGGAACTTAAAAGAGCATCTGAGACTGGAGAATTATATTTGTCACCACGTGCATGAAGATGCATAAGGAGATTTTGCAGAATATAGTTCCAGTATCAACACGTTCTTAGCTGAGCACACAATAACCAACATTATGATTTAAGCTATAAAATACTTTAATGAGAGGACATTGAATAAATAAAAGAATTGCCAATAAGACAAGTATAACTGAAAACAGGCTAAAGCAATTTTTAAAAAGCACAGTGTTCTGTAATACCATTGTTGCCACCACTGAACACTGAATGTCACAGTTTGAACTGGCATCCTGCCAGCACTGGGTACTGACCACTGCTACTGTACCCTCAGCTGAAACCTCTGTTGCTGTTGCTCAAGGCATAATGAGTTCTCCATAGGCAGTAGCTTCTATGGAGAGTAGGGAGCATGTGCCTGACTTGTATACCCTGAATGCCCAATTCACTGGTGCCAGAATGTCTTGAAAACCAGGTGTCTGCTTCTAAAACCAGGTGTCAAGCAAAACCACCAAATACACCTACTCACCATTGTTATGTTTATTTATTGCAGCAAGGGAGACTACATACTGTGGAGAACCATGGAGAATCTCCACTAACAGGGAGTTAGAAGGAACTTGTGACAGGTGTTTTTCAGAGAAGATTTAAGAATGTGGTTGTATTTTCTGAATTGGGTATTTTCTGAAAGTGAGACATGGTTATTGGATATTTCAGTATTTTTAACTTATGAAATCAGAGGAATGGAAAAAACTAGGGTTGCCATTAAGGAAGAAGTAGACCCTCCCAGTAGTAGAAGTACAAGTTCATCGTTTTTTGTCTCTATTCAGTTATGATTTTATAGTTATCTTGTTTTTGCTTTGTTCTATCATGATCATGAAGAGACCTCAACTAAGGTTGATGTTTTATGAGAAGCAGAAAAATAGCCTAGGAAACAGCAGCCAGACTAGCTACCAGCTGTCAGGGCTGTTTTCTCCTTTCTTGGTAGGCAAGCTTTACCTCCTACCAGGACCCTTAAACCAGGAATTATCAAAAATGCCAGATGCGGGACAACCAATTAAAAAATTACCCAAGACTACAATTTGCAA
>NW_005363836.1:322627-345359 GCF_000412655.1 Myotis brandtii
ACTCATTTGTGGAATATAATGAACAATATAAACTGATGAACAAAAACAGATCCAGAGACAGAGAAGCGTTGATCAGACCGTCAAACCTCAGAGGGAAGGCAGGGGAGGGTGGGGTTCAGGGGGAGAGATCAACCAAAGGACTTACATGCATGTATATAAGCCTAACCAATGGACACAGACAACAGGGCGGGTGAGGGCATGAGCGAGGGGGGGTGGGCAATGGAGGGATAAGGACACATATGTAATACCTTAATCAATAAAGAAAACACACATATTCACACACAAAAAGTTAATGGACCAGATTTGTCCTGTTGGACATAGTTTGAAAACTCCTGTTATAACTGAAAAGCAATATTTTTTAATTTAAATTTTATTTTTCAGTTGTAATTTACACTCAATATTATTTTGTATTAGTTTTAAGTGTACAGCACAGTGGTTAGGCAATACTAGTATGCTCCCCCCGATATTTTATTGACTGTATTCCCTATGCTATACTTTATATCCCCGTGACTGTTTTGTAACTATCGATTTGTTTGAGAAGCAATATTATTGATGAGTCTGCTGCCTATGAACTGATATGGAGAGAGAAGAGCCGATGGCATTGATTGGTTCAGAAGAGTACATCATGTGGAATTAGAAGAGAAGTCACCATATTAGAGATCCCATTACCTCTAGGTCTTCATTAGAAAACTCAGAATCTACATCTAACTTAATAGTTCTTACATTAGGAAACAGTGACAGACTCTTCCTTTGAGTTTTAGGAACTACTTCATTGAGTACTTCCTAGAGTTCTAGGCAAAGCTGCTTTATATAGATATTTTAAGTTTATTTTCCTTTCATTTGAATATATTATGTATATTTATTACAAGCTTTTTATTCTTCAAAGCTTTTTCCTCCAAGTTTTTTTACAGTATCAATGAGATATAATGAAATACATCATTATGAGTTTAAGCTGTATAGCATAATGGTTTAACATACATATATTATGACATTATTATCTCAATAAGTTTAGTTAGCATCCATCAGATCATATAGATGCAATGAAAAGAAAAAAATTCCCTCATGATGATAACTCTTAGAATTTACTATCTTAACAACTTTCATATATGCCACACAGCAGTAGTAACTGTGGTCATCAAGTTGTACATTAAATTCCTTCCATAGATTTTTAAAGATTATTTTCTACTGATCAGCTTCACATGAAAGACTTCATATTTTTTTGCATACAATCTAATAGATTCGGTGGTTAATCTATAAAAATTGACAGTTTGTTTGATAACATAACGTTCTTTCAATAGGTGAAACCATAACAAATATTCTCCCTAATAATTCCAAATTTCTTCTCATAAAAATGAAATTATTCTCCTGGGTGCGAAAAATAAAGGGATTAAGAAAAGAACTCATAGACACAGACAACAGTATGGTGATTACCAGAGGAAACGGGGGTTGGGAGGAGATAAAAAGGGTAAAGAAGGGATAAATGGTGGTGGGAGGAGACTTAACTTGGGATGGAGTGGTGAACATACAATACAATATTCAGATGATCTATTATAGAATTGTACACCTGAAACCTATATAATTTTAGTAATCAATGTCACCCTAATAAATTCAGTAAAAAAGAAAAATTGAATTATTCTCAGTTGTCTTTTTTTACCTCTAAGATATGTTTTGAAAAGTGAAATTTAACCTCATGACCTCCAAAGCTAAATCTACCAGAGAATGACTCCCAGTAGAGAACCATACTTATGACTAGATTGTAATATGTGTAGGGTTTTTTCAGGCAATAAAGCCAAGAAGGTAAACATGTGTCAAATTATAAGGTTCTTTAAATGCAATGTTGAAGAGCTTAGAACTTTTCCTAAAATAATTTGATATCTGAGCCCAGAAATGACATAATCAAATTATTTTGGGGATTACTCTGTGACAGTGGTAAGTATAGCTTGGAAGGAGGTGGAAGGAGAGGCAGACAAACTAGTGAAGAGGCTGTTACAAAGGCCTGGTTACCATAGTCCAAGAAGTAGGCGGGGCTAAACTAGGAAGTAAGTAGACTAAGAAGTGAAAGGGGCTAAGGGACTCTTCATCTCTTAACCCCTAATTCTAATATTACCTGATATGAAGCCATCTCTGAAATTTGAGTCTGACAGCAAGAATGAAAAAAGAATATACATTCAAGATATATAATCGAGGTAGAATAAGCAGGTGCTTGTAATTGACTAATATGGAGAGTGATCACACAAAGATTTAGAATGGCTTTCAAGTTCCTATTTTATGTTACAAGGAGAATAGTGGTAACATTCATGAAAGAAGTAAGAGACAAGTTCTTTGTACCATTGCTTTATTGAGACACTCAACCCATCCTTTCCTTCTAGGGAAAGCGGGCTCTATCTTCTTACTTTGGCACTGATGGTTCTCCATCCCAAAGAATGAGTCCCTGCTTACAGTGTGAAGGTCCAGTGCTTTACACTGGGGGAACATGGCCTATAATAGTCTGATGGGCAGATAATTCTCTGAACCAGTCTTCTCCATGAGTGAATTGCTCTTGAAAAAGAACTTTCTGTCTCTTCTTTGAGCATTAATGTTAAGCAACCAAAGAACTCAGATCCATTTCATTTTGCCAAAATTTTTTTGAGAAAATACTCTGCTTTTTTCAGAACATGTCAAATACCTAGGTGAATGCTGGTGCATTTTCTTTTCTTGGAATTCCTTTTCTGCCTTCTTTATCTAGTGAACTCTTTATCTCTTAAACCTTAATTCTAGTGTCCCCTGATATGAAGCCATCTCTTGGTAAGGTCCCGAATTGCAAGTTCTCATAGCAGTCTGCCATCTTCTGGGTAGCATGAATCTCAATCATAATAGATAAATACTAGTACATTAATTTCATAATCATTTAATTACTAAATTTTCCAATAGAATGTAAGCTCCTTCAGAGCAGGGTCTATGTTTTGTCAATCCTTTAATTGATACCACACACATAATAAAAACCTCAAAGAATGAAAATAAAAAAAGAATTTCTACCACACACATAATAAAAACCTTATAGTATCCATTATTACTGGTAATTATAAGATTTATGACTGCTCTACTAGGTTGTGAGGTACCTGAAGGCAAAAACCACATCTTAGTCCCAGCCCTTCGCCCAGCACCTAATATGTGCTTAATATATATTAGTTAAATTAATGAAAGAATTATTTGGTTAATTAATTTAAAAGGTTTGATTTACAGAGAATTTGTAAAATGAAGTATCAGTGTGGTACAAAATTAAAGAACTTAGATCATTAACTTGCTATTTTGTCCACAATGATAACAATAATCTGATTAGATTTTTCTTTCTCTTTGTGCAATTAGCTGTTTTGTCACATTAACAGAAAGTTAATCTTTCCTCAATAAAAGTCAGATTCAGAAATATAATTTTTCATGAGAATATGTTGAGAAGCAATGGTTGAATATATGAGTATTTTAAAGCAAGATTTACTTTACATGAATATAATTATCATGAGAAATAATGCAATTAGATTTCAGTGTCTTTTATAGTTCTTTGAAATGAGTTTCATTATGAGGCACATTTCATAATGGTCTCATTTAGAGGAGATTTCTTACCCATTGTTATTTCTATTGTACAGTCTATTACTTCTGATAGCTATCTTATTATATTTGATATCACAACTTCTAAGTGCTGATTGTTATAATCATATTTTAGCATGATAATCTTTATGCCAAATTATATCCATGGAAAAAAATATTTTTAGTTAAAGCCAACCAGAAAACTATCCTAAGTAAAATTTGTTCTTAAAATTGCTATTTTAAATGAACATATGGAGCCGCAAATACACATCATTCCAATTTTTAAATAAAACCTAATTGTATTTCTATGTATTGATAGACACTATCAAAAATATGCCAGTAATGTTGGGTTTAGCATTTCAAATTGTAAGGGAAGAATCTGTGGCAATAACTTTATATAAAAGACAAACTACCTAGTTGAGTCTGAAGCAGATATTATTGTAAGGAGTAATTAAACTTAGAGAAAGGATTTCTGGAGCAATTTTCTTTGAATATGTAATAAATATAAAAGAGAAGAGAAATACAGATTTAAAAAACATTAACATATTTACCTAATTCTTGAAACTCTAAGTAATAAAAGTAAAATAATCCTAAAACACCAATCAGGAAAAATATATGCATTATTTGCAATAGCTAAGATCTGGAAACAGCCCAAGTGCCCATTAGTAGATGAGTGAATAAAAAAAGCTGTGGTACACTTACACAATGAAACGCTATGCAGCTGTAAAAAGAAGGAACTTTGAGACAGCATGGATGGACCTGGAGAATATTATGCTAAGCAAAATAAGCCAGTCAGAGAAAGACAAATATCACATGATCTCACTCATATGTGGAATCTAAGGAACAAAATAAATTGGCCAACAAGATAGAACTACAGACATGGAAGCATGAAACAAACTGACAGATCTTATAGGGAAGGTGGGAAGAAGAGCAGAAAGAGATTAACAAAATAACTTATAAGCATATATGTGTAGCTCATGGACACAAACAATTGACAGGTGAAGACCTGGGGTAGAGTGGGAGATGGGTGGAGGGGGACAAAGAGGAAATAATGGGGGACATCTGTAATATTCTCAACAATAAAATAATTTTTAAAGTAAAAGAAACAATATATATAGGATCAGAGTCATGCTTTCTGAAAAGCAGAAATTATATATATATCAGAAATCACACCAAAATCCACACAATCAATGATTGGAAAACTAAAATATTGAGAAGTTAAATGCAGAAAGTAAAAAAACATAAACCACCCTTAAACTTAAATGATTTATAGAAATGGTTTTTAAATTATGATTAACATATGAAACTGTGCATATACTTTTCTGTATATTTTATATTTTTAAAATTATTTAAAATGTACCTTTGCAGTCAATTTAAATAGTAAGATATTTATTTCTTTGTTAGCTTAGTATTGTCAAAATATTTTAATCAAGATCAGAATTGTTAAAATTATTTGTTTTTTATTTATTTTATTTTTTTGCTTAAAATCTACTAAAACTCACATTATTATACCAGGATTTTTTAACTTTATTTTTATTGTTGACATTGTTATAAACATCCCTATTCCCACCCCACTTTGCCCACATCAACCCAGTCGCCACACTCCCTTCATTCTGGCCATCACCTCACCGTTGTCTGTGTCTATGAGTTATGCATAGATGTTCTTTGGCTAATCCCTTCACTTTCTTTCCTTTTAAAATGTGAGACATAAAAGACCTCTATTTTTGCTTTAGCTCTGCCACCAACAAACCATGTGACACCCTTTATAGATCCCTAATAGTGCAGTAGTGGGAGTGTACTTGGAAGTATGCTTTTGCTACAAGAAACAGAATTCTCAGTAAGTGACTTTTTATTTTTTTTAATTTTTTAATATATTTCATTGATTTTTTACAGAGAGGAAGGGAGAGGGATAGAGAGTTAGAAACATCGATGAGAAACATGGACCAGCTGCCTCCTGCACACCCCCTACTGGGGATGTGCCCACAACCAAGGTACATGCCCTTAACCGGAATCGAACCTGGGACCTTTTAATCCACAGGCCAATGCTTTATCCACTGAGTCAAACCAGTTAGGGCAGTAAGTGACTTTTTAAATAGTAGGTGCATCGTTGCCTATAACAGTCTAAAAGTTAATGGCTTCAGAGTTTGTTTCAAGAGCTTAATGATTTTATCAAAGGCCTGGGCTTTTTCTATTTTTCTCTACTGCTATCCACAGCATGCGGCTTTCAGCCTTGGACTTGTTACCTCATGGTTGCATAGTGTCCACTGCAACTCCAGACATCACATTCTCATCCAACTCTGAACAAAAAGGGGGGACAGGGGAAAAGTTCTCATGTCTCCCTCCCTCTTTTAAATCAAGTTTTTTCCTAGCATCTCCCCCAGTAGATTTCTATTCCTGTTCTAGTCGCCAGAACTGAGTCATACGTTCATGTCCCAGCTGCAGAAAAAGGTTTACCTACTGACAATCTGGCATTTCCAGTTTCGGATGCAGGGCAGGTACTGCTGTCAAGGAAGAAAGGGAAGGAAAATGACAGTTGCCTGGGAAGCCAGCCAGGGCTACCTTGCAGATTATTTTCAAAGGCCTTTATCCTCTAAAGTTCAAATTCTCTGATGTGTTAGTCACCAGGCTCTGTAAGTAATATACATCAGTTAGAGGTCTAACAATCTAAGGCCAAATCTACATAGAAGCACATGAATCAATATTCAGAAAGCTCAATGTGACAAGTAATAGGTTTTTATTGGATGTACAGGAAGAAACAATGTGCCTGAAACACCTGTGTGTGCACTTAAAGGAGTCTCTTTGAAAAGAAACTTCTTGTTGCAGTTCCCTGCTCAGCTATCTGTAGAAGTTTGAAAATAGCTTAACTCTGCTTAAGCACTTTTTCAGTACCATTCTAAAATGTCTTCGTGAGTAAATAATGTAGGTTGCAATATACTCTAGTGAAAATGAGCATCTTCATCGCTGATTGTTTCTCATAACCTTTTGATTGTTCTGCTGCAGTGTAAACTATGAGAATCAGCTTCAGGGATGTAGCTCTCACAGCGATAATTAGCATAGCTCCTGTTTGCATGGTACCTTTTCCCCCACAAAGAACTCAGAAAACCTTACAAGTGCAATTATATCTTGTCTTGAATTAGGAAATGCACAGTGATTTTTGGCCAGTGGGAAAATTTATGTATAAAGTGAATGAATGATTGGTTCTGATTATAAACCCAAGAATACTAGAGAGAGAGGAATGAAATTCAGGCTTCTCCTCAATCTAATTAGACCTTACATTAGAAGGAATTAGTGCAGAATTTGTCTTAGATCTCAATTTGCTGTTCTTAAGGTTCTGTTTTGTGTGTTTTTTTTTTAATTTTACTTTAATCTATGTCTCTGAACAAGTATATCTTACTGTATGAACTAGACATATTCTTGGGAGATTACTTGAGTTTATTTCTTCATACAGAATCTTTTTTTCATGCTGTGAATTAAATTAAAGATAAGTAATTAGAGGAAAGAAAATGTTTTCAATAAGACATCACAAAAATCAATTTAAAGCTTTAAATGTTAAGTTTTTAAAAGGAAAAAGCATTTCCAAAGCAAATACTCATATTTGTGATAGTTTGATGTCACATATTATATATTCTAAATGTTCATTATAATAAATTAAATGCTATAAAAAAGTAACATCTTAATTGAGAAATATTAACATACTTGTCTAAAAAAATTGCCTTTCCAATATTTTTTGACAAAATACTCTCTGTTTAGTTTGGTTACATGCCCTTCTGGAAGATTCCAGGAAGCCAGGTTAGCCTTTTGTCGCTGTTGTTCTTAGGAAGAAGAGGAATTGAAGTGATAGGGAGTACACAAAAATAATAGCTGTGGCATTGGTTTTAAGGTACAGTAATAAAATTGTTATATAAAAAAATCTGATCATAGCAATTATGTTTATCTGCCATTGGATAAGAAATTTTTAATATTTCCTGGTGTCTAAAGATGATACGTTTATGGTTTTTCAACATGAAGTATGCTAGCATTTGCATTTTTAAAGAATGTCAATTAGGCATTCTAGTCTTGGGTATCTGTGCTATACAGAAAAAATTATTTCAAAAATTTATAATGTGAGATTCATCTCCAGAGAGATTATTAACAAGGGAAGAACATGATAATATGGTAAAATTGGCATGTCTAAGTTACAAAATGTAAATGTCCATTAGACATAGGTCACAGATTAAACAAAGTGAAAAGATAATATATTCTTTCTCTAAGTTTCAATAAGAAAAATGCATTGGACCATAACAGCAAAAATGAGTTTTCCTATCCTTGTACCATGTATCGTCACTAATTAGAGAGAGTATTCAAGCACATTTGAAAGACAAGTTAAAAGCTGGAATGCATGAGCTCATAATGCACAAGCCCGTGCCGAAAATTTGTAGGATCCCGCGAGAGTCAGTAAACCCAAGTTACTGCACTGGGAATTTATGGGCAAACAATAGTCCTGCCAACTCTATGTGGCTTCAGAGGTAATTGTACATTTAAATACATAAAATCTCTGAGTCTGATAAAAAGACAAAATCATAGATTGTATAATTTTATTAAAGTGACAGATGAACCTAGATATGCATTATTTTCCATCATTGTTCCAACTGGAATCTTTTTCCAGATTTTCAATTGGATAGATGCTAGAAAGTAATAGCATGCTAGTAGGGGCTGATATTCATAAATGCAATTGAATGACAGTGTTAAAAAAAATGTTCCTGAATCCCAGTAACATGTACCCTAAAAAATGGGAATTTCAAATAGAATAGAAATAGTTATTATTGGCAATTCCCTAATAATAACTATCCTCAGTCCTTAATTTATCTGTCATATTTGTATTCAAGGATTTGAAAACCTAAAGATTCTTAGGGGTCAATCTTATAACATAAACCCATAAAGTCATCTCGGGTTTTAAGGACTGATGTGAAATGTTAAGGACTGATGTGACCAGAGGTTGGGAAACTATGTCTGTGGTTCAAGTCTGGCATCCCTGTTTTTGTAAACAAAGCTTTATTGGAACACTGGAGGCCCGATGCACAAAATTAATGCAAGGGGCTCGGCTCCCACCACCATGGAAGCTGCCTCCGCCTCAGCCCTGCCGCCACGGCTTCATCCTAAAGGTCTTCTGGGAGGACGTCCAGAAGGACATCTGGAAGGATGTCTGGTCTAATTAGCATATTGCGCTTTTATTATTATAGGTAGCCATGCCCATTTGTTAACATAGCATTTGTGGCTACTTTTGTGCTACAGCAGAACTGAGACAGAGATCATATGGACAGCAGATTCTGAAACACTTCCTATCTGGCCCTTTACAATAAAAGTTTGCTAACTCCTCTTAGACTAGAGTGAGCTGTAGACCACATACTTTTCATAAAAACAGTCAGATCTAATCAATGGTCAAGCAAACAAATCAGGCCAGATTTAGATGGAGATGATCCCATGTCAGCTGTCACTAACTTTCTGTGTGACCTCACGCAAGTGACCAGTTCTCCTGTCCCTAAGAAATGAGCATTTCCTTTCTGAGGCTGCCAGAGCAATGAATTATGCTCTGAATAATGCCAGAGCAAACACCAATGTGGTCTTAATTTATTTTTAAATATATTTTTATTGATTTCAGAGAGGAAAGAAGAGGGAGAGAAAGATAGAAACATCAATGATGAGAGAATCATTGATCAGCTGCCCCCTGAAACCTTCACACTGATGATCAAGCCCGCAATCAGGCATGTGCCCTGACCTGGAATCGAACTGTACCTTCTGCCAGGCCCAACATGGTCTTTAAAGGGAATGTAAAAATCAGGCCAGGGTGTCATGTCCAAAAAAAGTCAAAAATGCAAGGAAAGCCTGAAGTGAATATTGGGAGCTGAGGTGACAGGAAATTCTAACAGGTCAGAATTTCAAGCAGACAAAGGAATGTGATCTGATGGAATTTAAATACTCAGAATAAGATGCTTAAGTACACGTAGGCCCATGTTTCCATGACCAAGTATGTACAGGATTTCATGGACTGGAATGGACAAGAATTCAATTTCATCATCTTCAAAAAGAAGTTTTTCAAACTGTGGTCCTAGTCTAAGAAATATACTAGAGGAAAGTAAAGAAAAATGTCTTTGGTCACATAAACAGGAAATATCTCTGAAATGTTTCCATCTGTTAGAGAATCACAATAGACATTTGTATATTTTATCTGAGAAGTCCTGCCAATTAGAAATCTAACTCTTTTTTTTTCCAAAATGTCCTGGCGATTTGAATTTTTTTTAACTCAAGCAACACCTATAATTCCTTAGGAGAACTTTAGGAAACTCTGACTTAGACAATTTCTTAAGTTATTTCCAAATTTGAAAGAAGCATTCCCGAAGTATTTTAGTAGTTAACCCTTACAGAGCACTTACCATGTGTCCAGCACTATTTATGTGCTTTACCTATACTATCTTAATCATCACAATAATCCTGTGATGTAGGGATTCTTATTAGCATCCCCATATTACATATAAGAAAACTAAGGTGCAAAAGTATCTTTTAATTTGTTCCAAGTCAAATAACTAGTGAGTGGTAGAACTGGGATTCAGACCCAGGTAGTCTGAATCCAGACTCCATGTCCTTAACTTCTCTGCACACATAATTTTATTGCGATATTTCAGGTATTCAGAGAAGTGAAAAACATACCTAAGCATTTCACTTAATATTTATTTTATTATTTGAATTTC
Source organism: Myotis brandtii (assembly GCF_000412655.1). NCBI lineage: Eukaryota > Metazoa > Chordata > Mammalia > Chiroptera > Vespertilionidae > Myotis > Myotis brandtii. Next base: position 332,914 of record NW_005363836.1, read on the forward strand.
TAAAAAACATATTATTGGAAATGTCAGAAAGTTAACTTACCAGAAGATGTAGGTATCCAGGAACTGGTGACCCTCAGACTTATCTACCTTTATCCATCATGCATATTCCACAGTACTTGAACAAATGTATATTCGTTATAGTTTTCATTAAAACTCTAATGAACAAAATGAAATGAAAAATATCAGGATATCTCCATGGCAACTGTTAATTAATTGTAGAGGCCTGACAGAAATGTAGTGGTGTTTCTTTTGTAAATATTCTAGTATTCAGACTTCTCACTGGTAAAGAATAATTCATGTATGCATATATGAATATCTTCATTAAACAAACAGTGATTGGGAAGCTATTTATGGTGTGAATAAGATTGGCAAGTTACTTGCCCTCATGGTGCTTAAATCTAGCAGGGGGAAATTAGTGGACAAGAATTCAATTTCATCATCTTCAAAAAGATGGGAAGTTAGTTAGCTAACATATAAACATATGATATTTTTCAGTGGTAAAGGTTAAGAAGAAAATGAAACAGGCTAAAAATATACAAAGTGAAGACAGAAAAAAGACTTTAGTTTGGATAGTGGGGATGGACTATCTTAAAAGGAAACATGAGCTGAGATGAGAAAAAAGGTATTAACTCTGATATTTATGGGAAAAGAACATGATGGGCAGGAGAGATAGCAATGATAACAGTAACAATCAAATTTTACGCATTTCTACCATTTTACATATATAATATGACCATAGGTCAGTAAACTTTATTAAATACAACCAATTGTATTAGAATTTCTCAAGTAGATAATGAGGTAAACTTACAAATCAGCAAGATATTAGGTTTGGCTAGATAAAGGTCAAATTTTCACCATTACTGACTGAGGGCATGGCCCAAATTTGTGACCAAGTCTTAATATTTGCTCGCTGACCTATGGTGGCTATCCCGTCTTCAAGGCCAGTCATTTATAAGGGGAAATCACACCCGTTGGATCTCTGTGGGGACAAAAAGATAGGACCTGATCCACATGTGCTTGCTGTAAGGAACTAGGTTGCAAAGTCAAATGTGTGCATCTCTCCAGAAGGCTGGCTTGAATTGCATAAGGACAGGCCACATGGGAATCCACCTAGCAGGGTGGTAAACAAATGGAGATAGAAAGGTCACCTCCTCCTAACCAGTAAAGTGAGGTGATCAAGGCCTGAAGTTTTTCTCTAGCAAAATGGATCACAGCTCAAGGTGGTTTTGCCCCCTCACCCCAACCCAGGGCACATTTGAAAATATCTGGAGATATTTGGTTGTGAAATTAGGGATGGTGCTACTCCTGTCTGGTAGGTAGAGCCCTTAGATGCTGCTAGCCATCCTATGGTGCACAAAATCATTACACCCCAGAAGTCCCCTTATCCAGCCATGAGGGTAGGACAACAGGGTTTCCTGCAACGAAGTCCATGGGGAATTTTTAGAGTTACTATGGAGCAAAATATTTTATTTTACTTCCTTTGAGGACACGTGTTAATATTGTACTCTTATTATTTTCATTGTTTCTTTTCATATGTGCAAATACATGTGATTCACAGAGCAAGGTTCTACAAAACCCAGCTGAAATGTCACCTCTTCTTGAAGTTTCCCGTAATTACTCAACTGCTAGGTGTTCTTTTTTTTTTTAGCTCCTATGGCAATCTATACATACTTTTATCCCAGCACTTATCACCCTGTGAAGTAACTATTCATTTAAAGGTCATTCCCATTTGGAAAATAAGTCTTTCAGAGTGCAGACTGTGTGGGATGTGGTAAACATTCTACAAAGCTCACACTAAGACCCTGTATTAAAGAAGTAATCAGTCAAAATGTCAATAGTTCCGCAGTTGGGAAACACCGAGTCCCAGAAATCTTTGTAACTGCAATATCCACATGGTACCTGCCATAACAATCACGAACTGAGTGAATGAATGCTCAGAAAAGGACACTACTACCATAAAAATGCCATGAGTTCTATTTTATTTATCTGGCAAAGCTTTACTTATTTGTATCCTGAGGGAATTAAAAACGTATTTCATATGTTCATCTGAAAGGAACATTTTTTGGACAATTTGACAGAATGATTATAGTTTAGCAGCTAGCACATGATCAAGAAAAGCAATAGGCTATGTTACAGACTGGATAAAATCTTGGGGTAAAAACAGTCCATTTGAAAGGTGTGAAACATAAGAAATAATATTGAATGACATCTTCAAAAACAAAAGTAAAAATGTGGTAATCTTAAAGATATAAAGACATATTGGACAGATAACTTCAAAAACAGAAGTGAGAATGTAATGATGAAAGGAAACTTTGGTGATAAACAATGATGGAAACTAAGAGCATAAAAAATAAAATGAGATAAAATTAAAATAGAAGAAAATATATTTTAAGTAACTTAAGCTTCAGAAAATAGTTCAGAACACCTCATGGGACAGAAAACTTTCTTGGTGTACCAGAACAAGAAAAAGAAAAAATGTTGCCCATTCAAAAGAATGGAAAAGGGATGGTAGGAAGCTAGAGTTTACATTTATAAGTAGTTCCCTAGGTATGAATTTATGAAGCACAGTTTTCAAAGGCAGTAGCCTAAAACTAAAAAGAAAAAGGCTTAGTAGTGGCATAGAGGTTACCTATCTTCCCACGAAAGGAATCACACTTGAACAACAGTAATAGAAATGTAAAAAATAATCACTTTTTTCTACACTGTCTTAGAGACCCACACTAGAGAATAGTGTTCAACCCTGAGTGCCACCTGGTCATCAGAGGTTCTGTGATCTAAATGGTGTCACAATTCTGTTGTTGCCAGGCAAGATAGCCCCAGATAATATATTAACAAATAAGCCTAGATGTGTTCCATAATTCTTTATTTACAATAATATGAGTGCCAGATTTGAACCTGGTCTTGTTTTGGAAGAGAAACACTGAGAATTTTTACTAAGTCTAAATTAAGATGATCAGGTGTTTAGGGGGTTGAAAATCCTATCACACAAGGGATGAGTAAGAGATCACTAATATTTAACCTAGAAAAGAGGTAAATCCTTTAACGAATGCAATTTGCTTTAGGATACCCAAGTACAAGGTGTAACTCATTTATTCATTTAATAAAATTAATTTTGTCTTGGTCATCAATCACTAGAACTAGGGGAAAAACTCTGCTCTCAAGTTTATACAATATCCTCTTAGGAGACCGTGAGAACCACCAAGTTCATAGAATCCAGAAAATTGTGCAAGGGCCTCTGGTCTTCAGGTCATGGTGGTTCTCACTAGAATATTTGTTGCCTAAGGCCACAGGGTCAAGTCACATGCAGGTGGCTCTGCTACCCCTGTGCTCATTTCTCACTCACTTGCCACGCTTGGCCACTGGATCCTTCTCCTTGATTTCCAAGGCCTTGATGCTCATTGTTTGCTTGTTGCTAGAAACAAGATTTGCAAGAATTTGCCATTCTTTAATGTTTCCAGGCTCAGAAGAAAATCTAATTTTCTCTTCATGTGGCCCAGTCACTTTTCCCACTAGATGCTCTATTCAGTGGCGTAGATTTGGCAGGAGGCGAGGCAGATGTTCTCTTAGATGTTGCCCACAAGGTTGCACAACCTCTGGATGGCTGGATGGCTGAATGGCTGGCAGTCCCTCTGAGCATCTTAAAGCGTATTTTAAGATCTGGTGGAGAAAGGAGGCATGTACACATGAAAAAACTAATAATTCAAGAAATTAAGTGGTAAATATCAAATAAACCTTGGAAAAGGAAGCAAATGGTATGTGTATTTTAAAAAGGAGATATAATTTTTAGGTGGAGTAGACAAGAAATATTCCACTTATTTTTTAAATATTTATTTCCAGTCAAGACTTTTATCTGAGCTCTTTTCTCTCTCTACCTCTCTCTCTCTCTCTCTCTCTCTCTCTCTCCTTCCCTCCCTCATACCCGCCCTCCCTTTTTCTCAAACACACACACACACACACACACACACACACACACACACACATTTTCCCTAATAAAGGTCTGTCACATTCACTTCAAAGTCACTATAGTATTTTAAATAGCATTCACTATAGCCAACCTATCTCCACCTTAAATCCACTCCATTCCAATATCCCCACAACTGCTACTCAATCAAGAAATTATCTTTAATTTTTCCTCTTTTTTACCTCCCACATCCAATCGGTCATCGTCATTACCACATTGTTTTCAGGGCCATTTTTTATTTAGCCTCTTTGCTAGCACATCCTCTCCCCATTATCCACACCATTCCAAGCTACTGGAGTGAGCTTTATAAAATACAAGTCTGGTAACTCTTTCCTCTCTAAATTTTAAAGGTTTTATTGCCTTTAAACTAAAATTCAAATTCCTTGGCCTGACATGTATGACCTTATGATCTAGCCCTTTCCTACATTTTATTCCTGATTTCTTATTATTTGTCTCATTTTTTATTATTTCTTACTATTGTTACTTACCTGCTGTTTCTGAAATAGGCTATGATCTTTTAACAAGTCACTTCAGTCCTACCTTTGATCAAAACCTTTCAATGACCCTCCATCTTACTCAGAATCAAAGCCAATGTCTCTATTGGGCTGTGAAGACGCGCTTCTATCTAACTCATCATTATTATCTCCTTACTCTCCCTCTCCCTCACTCTGCCTCAGCCACACTACTCTCCTGGGATGTCTTCAAGCAATTAATATGTCCCTGCTTTAGAGTCGATGCACTGGCATGCTCCTTCATTTCTTTTAAGCCTCGGCTCAAATTTTGTCCTTTTGAGTAATACCTACCTGACCCCCCCCTATTAAAAATTGCAATCCTCCATGTAAATTCTTCCTGTGTGCCTTGACTATTTGAGTTTTCTCCATAGCATTTATAACATTCTAGTATATTATTTTATTTTACTTAACATTAATTGTAATCCCTCTCCCCGCCCCCCACCACTGCAATATAACGTCCTTTTGGGCAGGAGTTTTTGTCTCGTTTATTCACTGCTGTACCCACACCTCAGAAGATTGTCTGGTACATGATCTTTCAATAATAGTTGCTGGGTGAATAAAGGGTACACACAGATTTGCATTTTGGAGTACCTGACAGTGTCTGGATTACACTAGTATTTCCTTTAATGCTCATAAAAGCCCTGTAAGATAATTGCTATATCCATTCTAAAGATGAAGGCACTAAAATTTCTAAGATTTGAGTCAATGATGTCTCCAGAATTTCTGTGTAGTCAGCATATATAAGGACAGCATTCTGGTCAGTGGAGAAGTAAATACACTCAGAAATACACTATCTTTTCTTATGTTGCATGTTGTACTTAGAGTGGCTTGAGATACGCTGATGCATATAGCATGTGCTAAGGTATCTCTAACCTTTGGCAGCATCTCTTGCCCAAGGTTCTGCAATTATTCAGAGCATCCAAGCCAATATGTTTAGGAGACAGTGAATATAACGTTTGTCTGTAGCAGAAGTTCATGTAGGGAAATAGAAAATGACAAGATTGATGGTGCTATTGTGTCTATATTGTGGCTTTTTAGAATGCTCTGCTAGGAATTGAGCTATCATTGGTTCCCAAACCTGTGGTGACGTAAAAATATAGTTGTTCGAAACTATACCTCCTACTGGTGTAGATGTTCAACAAGCTTCCCAGGTTTTTATAAAGCAGCCAACCCTGTACTCTAACTAGACTGGCATTTGGGAACACGGTAAACTACTAAAGGTTTTCAGGTGGCAGTTTGCATAGGTTACTGTTATTTGCAGTTTAATTCTTGCTGGGAAGCACCCCTGTTGCTGTGCACTGTACAAACAGGGAAATCTAACAGGGAGGTGGGTGAGGTGTTCTGGAGTAATGTGTCATGCTTTGCCTCACAATGGTATTTTTCTCCCTCTGTTACAGGTCAATGCACAAACTGGCCCAGCTGGAAAGACTTGACCTAGGAAATAATGAATTCAGTGAGCTGGTAAGCGAATGCATTTTCTAAACTTGATAAATACACCCCAGGAGATTTTTTTCTTTGTCTTTGTAGCTCCAGGTATCAAATCAGCAAGAGTACATTTGCATTTGCTAAATATAGAACCAAAATAAAATCTGGGGATTAAAATAATTGTTTGGCTCTATAGTAAGCCACAGAGAACTGGATAATATTAGGATTCACTACAACAAGGGGGATAAGCAGAGGCAGTTTGACAGTTTTGAGCACCAGCTATGTGGCAGGCACCATGTTCCGTGTGTGACAAAGGTTATCTCATTTCCTCCCGCTTTGACATGTCGCCATGGTAACTTTATGGAAATGAGCTCAAAGTGGTCACCAACTTACATGGCTTTAATGTGGTTTAACAGGAGTTAAACCAAGACTTAACTCAAAATCTAAACCTTGAAAACTTCTGCCTTAGAGGCTTCTTAGTGGAGAGGAGACGTCAATTGTCTTCTATTTCTAATTGTACTGAGAGTATCTTTCTAGTGAACACATGTTACAACCTCACTACGATCAAATATGACAGAATTCGGATTTCTCCTTTCAGGCTTAAGTGTCCTTTAAAATTTGCCTGAAGACTAAAGTCTCAAATGCAAATTAGAAAGCAAATACTCCTTTGCAAGCACACTCAGCTTTCTATTTCAGAAGTCTTCCACTTGAACATCTTCAAATATCAAAAATCCAATTCATCTAAAATGTATTTTAATTATTTATAAGTTAAAACAGTTAAGTAATCGGCTTTCCTCTCCCAGCTATGTTGCTAGCGATGTGACCATGTGTGAATTACTGAACCTCTCTAAGCCTCATTTTCCTCTTCTATAAAGTGGAGATTATAATGATTCCTCCCTTACAGGGCTTGTGTAAGAATTAAATGAGATAATGTAGGTGCCGGACCTGGAAAATGTGATTCTCAGTAAATCTAATGTACAGGGGTGTCGGTGTAAATTACACTGCATGTTGAATGAGCAAAAAAATTAACTTTTTTTTTCTTTAACCATAACTGATCTGATCATTATCCCACAGTCGATTAGCTGTTTGTGGAAGGTAAAAAAGTACTTTTACTCTTGTGTGATTAAAAGTTTAATCTTCTTTAAAGGTTACATGGTTCCTCTCAGTGGTCGGCAAACTGCGGCTCGAGAGCCACATGCGGCTCTTTGGCCTCTTGAGTGTGGCTCTTCCACAAAATACCGACTTCTGTGCATGGGCCATGAAGTTTCAATCACACTGTATGTGCGCACCCACACGTGGTATTTTGTGGAAGAGACACACTCAAGGGGCCAAAGAGCTGCGGTTTGCCGACCACTGCTCTAGGTTGTGCTCATCTTCTTTGCATAGCATTTCTGTCTCTCGTGTATACTCTCGCCTTCCCTGCTTTTCTCCTTAAGATGGAATTGGATATGTGGGAGGGTGGCCGCACTTCTCTCTGACCTGAGGAAAGGGACTCTCCTGGCCTTGGGCTGGTTTTCAGAAGCACGCTGGCAGCACATGCTCTGGGCTGCTGTCTGCAGCTGGGCCTGCCTCCCGTGTTAAATCTGTAGTTCTGAACCAGTCGTCACTTCTTTGGGCTCCGGCGATATTCCCTTTGGGCTCAGGAGATATCTCCATCTTGCTGGACCTGCCACCACTCAGCTCTCACTGGCTATAGATACATGAGTCTCTGCCCTGTCTTCCTTCCAGCATCAGGCTTGGCAGTTCATCTCCTGGTTTCTGTTGTGAGGGTTCTTCAACAACCATAACCCCTATAGCAGCCCCATAGCCAGTAGACATAGACTCTAAGTGTCTACATGATGTGCAACCTGAGAGAGGCCAAGGACAAATAAAGTGCAGAGCCTCCCTCTGCCTGCTGCATCTCATTGTCAAGTTTGTCCTGCTTTGCACGCTCTCAACATTGTTATAGGGCAGCCTGGATGGTCAATAACAGATAGTGGCAAAACTAGTTAATACTGGTAGCTTTAAAATTAGTCCTTAGGAAGATGGGATTTGCCCATACTTTTATGAAGAGCTGTAGCTTGGCCTAGTAGTTGAGAAACCATAGACAGTGGATCATGACAACTGAGATTTGACTCTCAACTCCATCTCCGGCTAGGTGGGTTCCTTTGGGTTTGTAGCTCACTCTCTCTCATCAACATCCTCTTTACTAAAACAAGGATCTCACTCTCATCTCTTTTGTAGGCTTTTTGAGAGAATTTCATGCATAATACTCTATAATAAACACTTAATATGTGTTTCAGTGAATTTTAATTTCATCAGGTGTATCATTTTGCAAGCCTTTCATTTGTATAGTTTGTGAATAAATCTTTTATTATAAACTAGAGGCTCAGTGCATGAAATTCGTGTATGGGTAGGGTCCCTAGCAGCTGCTATCTGCCAGCCGGGGCCTTCCTTTGTTCCACGCCACCCCCTGGTGGTCAGCGCACGTCAGAGTGAGCGAGTGAACTCCTGGTAGGTCAAACTCCAGAGGGGACACTTTGCATATTAGGCTTTTATAGAGAGAGAGATATTTGGAAACAGAGATGAATATTTATTTTTTTGAAAATAGACTTACTAAAAGTAAATTTAAAATATATTTTTTTTATCTTACACTTTATAGTATCTAAGAAATCATCCAAGCAGAAACATTTATTTTTTACTTTTGAACTCCCAATATTCCATAATGGTCACAAAGCAGTCTCTTCTTAATTTTTTTTCAGTTACCCCAGGGCACTTAATGTGATAATACACAGTTATTTGTAGGAGTGGGGGAAGTATAATTATGGAACTTCACATTCCTAATGTTATTCACTTTTAATCAAATGTCTGGCTTTTATTAGTCCTATGTGTGGGACTATTATTTCTCTGACAATACAACCTTTAATGAAAAAAATAAGAGAATTTTCTATGATAAGAGGCCTCGGGAAATAATGTAATATGAAAGAAAGAGGATTAAATTCTATTCTACAGCTAGATGTTGACACCCAGGAGATTACTATTAGGTGATTCATTTGTGTGACATGGTAATGAGACCGATGTGGAGAGAAAAATGACAATAAGTAACTTTTAAAAACCTTAGAATGTGAAAGCCTAATAAGAACAAAAATTTACTTGCTTAAAAATCAATATAAATATCCCAAATGAGATTCAAAGTTGAAATATCTATTAATGGATGCTCCTTTTATAATGAAAATTTCTAAACAGAAGGTATTATTTTATGTTTCTAACAGTAGTAACCACCAAAAAATGCTGGGCAAACTTCTAGGGACATAATAGGTTATTAATGTTGGGGTGGGGTTTTTTAATATATTTTTATTGATTTCAGAGAGGAAAGGAGAGGAAGAGAGAAAGAAACATCAATAATGAAAGAGAATCATTGATCAGCTGTCTCCTACATACTCCACCTTGGGGATCAAGCCCACAACCTGGGCATATACCCTGACTGGGAATAAGTCGTGACCTCCTGGTTCATAGGTTGATACTCAACCACTGAGCCATGTCAGCGGGGCAATGTTTGGGTGATTGTTGTTGTTTTCTAATTATTTCTTTTAAGCCTTGTTTTTTTTTGTTGTTTTTTCAATATAAAATTAATAAATGAATAGTTTTCAAATTTCAGAAGTTTTTTAAAAAGTATAAAATGATAGTAAAAGTCATCCACAACCTCATGTCCTTATATGATCAAAATTAATATTTTTCTAGTGTCTTCTTCATGCCCCTCCCCCTCGTTTTCTTTTAATGAGATCAAATGTGTATTATTTGGAGCCAGGTCAGAGAAGGGACACTATTAGGTTGATTTGTGGAATTGGATCACATCAATCCTTAAAATCCTCTGTGTACTGTCACATAATGATTCAGATCTTCCCAGAGTCATAGAATGGTCAGGGCCACTAAAACAGATTCAGTAGTTGTCACAGGGCCCAAAAACCCTATGGTAGGTATAGATTTCAGGTATATAGAGATCTATCCAGTGAACTGAGTCCCTATTGTCCTGAACTGGTGGAGGAAATAATGGAGCCCCGAAAAGCAAATCACCACGAATGAGAAGAATATAGAGCAGACTGAGCAGCAGAGCCTGGAGGGTGATGGGATCAGTAGGTGGATCCAGAACCAACGTGAAGCCCTACTGACCATCCCTCTAATTCAGCCCCAGCTTCTTAGCTCCCAGCCTCTCTCACTACCTCGCTGCTCCCCTTCCTGCACTGGTCTGGACATTTGTTTTTCATATGAATTTTAGAATTAGTTTATCAAGTTTTTCAAAAAAAATTCTTGTAATTTGATTAGAAATGCATTGATTCTATTAGATTCTATAAATCAAATTTGATTGGATTGAAAATGGAAAATTTTAAGATATTGATTTTCATTCAAAACCAACATGACATATCTCAATTTGTTTGTCTATTTCAATCTTTCAGCTAAGTTTCAAAAGTTTCTTCAAAAAAAGTTTTACACATTTTTAGTTTAGCCCTAAGTACCTATATTTCTGTTGTAGTTATCAGTATACTTTTCAAAGGTTATAGTCTCCAACTGTTTTGTTGCAGGTGTACAGTAATCCATTTGATTTTTTGTTTTTTGCTTATATCCAGCTACCTATTAAACTCTACTAATAACATGAATAAATGCCTTAGATTCTTTAGATTATTCTGTGTAGTGAATCAAAAGTCTGTGAATAGTTGAATAGAAGTAATTGTTATTGTCTGATTCCCGATTTTAATGGAAATTTACTTAATGTTTTGTTATTAAGAATATTCTTTACTATTAGTTTGGGTTAGCTTCAGGATTTATCTTCCTATTTCTAAATTACTAAGACAATTTATCATAAGGAGATGCCAAGCTCTATAAAAAGCTTTTTGATGTTTATCGAGGTAATAACATTTTTTCTCCTTGAATCTATTAACGCTGTGAATTATATAGAAACAGTTTCTAATGTAAGACCACCTTTGAATCTCTGAAATAGATCCAACATGATTATGATATAACAATGACAATGACCATCTATATAAACAGTATGCAGTTCAAGCCTATCTAGGATTTTTAAAAATCCTTGCTCATATGTGAGATTTGTATACATTATTCTTGTGTATTTTCTCTACCTGTGATTTTATGTTTCTCATCAGTTTTGAAAAATTATCAGTCCTTATCTCCTCAAATGTTGCCTTTTACCTATATGTTCTGTCTTTCCTGCTGGAATTTGGATTAAATATGAATATGAGCATGATATGTGATCTTAAAATTCTATTTTATTAATTAATTTATGTTTTTTTCTGAAAAAGTAATCAGATAGGTGATAATTTTTAAATGTTTATTTTGTATCATTAAAGAAAGCATCTTGGCCTCTCTACCAAACATACTCATTCCTCAGAATTTGAAGCAGAATGGTGAGATCATTTTAAGAGTATTTTAACTCCTTGAACTATTTAATGTACCAATTACTGACAGATATTTCTTAATTATAGGCTACTCAAATTCTGCATTAAAAAAAACAAAATATAAATTGTAATAAACAAATACCTAAGTGATAGCAACAAAAATATTTAAAGAGTAAAAAGAGTTATTTCACATGATAAAAAAAAAACAAACATTTAAGCCTTGGCTGGTTTGGCTCAGTAGATGGAGCATCAGCCTGCGGACTGAAGGAACCTGGGTTCAATTCTGGTCTAGGGCACATGCCCGGGTTGCAGGCTCAATCCCAAGTGGGGAGCATGCAGGAGGCAGCCAATCAATGATTCTCTCTCATCATTGATGTTTCTATATAACTCTCTCCCTCTTCCTTCCTTTCTGAAATCAATCAATAAATAAATAATTTTAAGTTTTTAAAAAACACAATGCAAAGATGGATTGGATTTAAAAGTTCAAAGAACTCATCAGGAAATGCTCAGTAAGTCTACAGACCACTAGAAGCAAGAATTTCTAACCTTAGTATTCAAAATGAATTAATTTTGGTTGACATTCTTCACTTTATTTCATAGAGTCCAACAAAAAATTCAAATAGATAAATAAAGAATGGAGAAACTCTGAGAAGAAATACCAACAATTGCATAGATTATCTGCTTGGACTATACAAATACTACCAATGTGCTTTCATAGAAATTTAAAACAATTAATACTTATGCTAATGTTTTAACTTGTATCTACAATTAATTTGAATTTAATTAAGAATTTAATTTAAGAATTAAACTCATTCTACTAAAAAGTGTAGCTACCAATCGTTTCAGCTCCCTAGTTTGCCCAGGGTAGACTCATTTTTAATTACCTGGGATGCATGTATACCTGAGGCAAACACTTTATTTACATACTAGAGGCCCGGTGCACAAAAATTTGAATTTAATTTAATTAAACTCATTCTACTAAAAAGTGTAGCTACCAATCGTTTCAGCTCCCTAGTTTGCCCAGGGTAGACTCATTTTTAATAATCTGGGATGCATGTATACCTGAGGCAAACACTTTATTTACATACTAGAGGCCCGGTGCACAAAAATTTGTGCACTCGGGGGGGGGGGGGGGGGAGGGGGGGCCCCCAGCCCGGCCTG
>NW_005363836.1:346571-363247 GCF_000412655.1 Myotis brandtii
CTGGCTGCCGGCTGCCATCTTGGCTGACAGTTAATTTGCATATACTCACTGATTAGCCAATGAAAAGGGTAGCGGTCATACGCCAATTACCATGTTTCTCTTTTATTAGTGTAGATGTAGTAATTTTCTTTATGAGTGAGTACAGCAGAGGTTTCCCACACCTATTAATCACACTTTGTCAGTTATTCTTCAAGTAAAGTTTATAAGAAGATAGTAATAAAATACAATTTGTCATCAAATAACTGGCTACCCCAATTTTAAGGAATATATTTGAAACATCTTAGTCACTAACTCTTCCATTTCTTACATTTGTAAAATGTCCAAGGACACATATTGTAGATATATATCATAGACATTGACAAATGTTATTAATAATATCAAAAATTTTTTTGAAAAATGAAGCTTATTTTTTAAATTATTACAGGCGCATCAATTTCTGTATCAAAGTCCAGGCAGGAGGTGGAAACCATATCAATTATTTCACAAAGAAAGTTTCACATAAAGAATGGTTAATTGTGCATCAGAGAACTAAAAGAGTAAAAAGGAGGCACTGAAGGGTTACAGACATAACTCTAGGACAGTGATGGAGAACCTCTGACACGCGTGTCAGAGGTGACACACAAACTCATTTTTTTGGTTGATTTTTCTTTGTTAAATGGCATTTAAATATATAAAATACATATCAAAAATATAAATCTTTGTTTTACTGTGGTTGCAAATAAACAAAACATTTCTATATGTGACACAGCACCAGAGTTAAGTTAGGGTTTTTCAAAATGCTGGCGCGCCGAGCTCAAAAGGTTCGCCATCACTGCTCTAGGAAGTAGCTAAAATCTCTAGGAAACAAATGGGAGAAGGTAGTGTAGGGAACTGGGAAAACCTAAAGCTTGGACTAAGACATCTATAGAGGGCACCAGCCAGCTCGGTAATAGTGGTGTCACTTAGGGGGCCTGATAAGGTTGGTTCTAGTTGTGTTGAAAATTGCTGTTGCTGAGGTTCATTGTTGCTACAAGGAGAACTGTTGCCATTGATGCTACCGTTGAGATGCTAAAATGACAAGGAAGTAACACAAGGAGCAAGTCCCATCTTTTTCCTCTGGCCTCCCGGTCTCTCTCCAGCACACCCAATTGTCAGTGCCTGTCACAGAGCTGCCTGTCCAAAAAGAAATGTTAATCTCGGAATTACAAGCAGAATATAATGGGCCCACAGCTGAAAGGCAATAGCTTAAACATTTAAAGTAAAACAAATGTTTATTTTTGCCAACTCACTTGCAGTATCATTCTCTCCAGAAAGCTTTCCCTGTTCCTAGCAGAGCACCAGGTTCCCAACTGGTGCTTGATAAATATTTCTCAATGACTTGAATGAGGAATGATTTGATTTTAAAAGTGAACCATTTGACCCAGTGATCCCACTTCTAGGAATATATCCCAAGAAACTAGAAACACCAAGCAGAAAGAATATATGCACCCCTATGTTCATAGCATCACAATTTACCATAGCTAAGATTTGGAAACAGCCTAAGTGCCCATCAGCAGATGAGTGGATTAAAAAACGGTGGTATATCTACACAACGGAATACTACGCTGCAGTAAAAAAGAATGAATTCTTACCATTTGCAACAGCATGGATAGAACTGGAGAGCATTATGCTAAGTGAAATAAGTCAGTCAGAGAAAGATAAATATCACATGATTTCACTCATTTCTGGAATATAATGAACAACATACACTGATGAACAAAAACAGATCCAGAGACAGAGAAGCATCAGACCGTCAAACCTCAGAGGGAAGGTAGGGAAGGGTGGGGGTAAGGGGGAGAGATCAACCAAAGGACTTGTATGCATGCGTGTAAGCCTAACCAATGGACACAGACACCAGGGGGATGAGGGCATGAGTGGGGGGGTTGGGGGCATAAGGACACATATGTAATACACCTTAATCAAAAGAAAAAAAGAAATAAAGAAATAAAATAAAATAAAAGTGAACAGTTCAACAATTCTCATCTTCAGAATTATGCCTACATAAATAGGAAATTAAAGTATTTCCTCCAATTCTAAAGTAGAGGAAACACTTTATCTGAAAAGCAGTCATTCTGTAATTAGCTATCTTTTGAGGAATCAATTTCAATTCACTTTGAGACACACTTCCAAACAAGTTTCTCGAAATAAAATAAAATAAAAGTGAACAGTTCAACAATTCTCATCTTCAGAATTATGCCTACATAAATAGGAAATTAAAGTATTTCCTCCAATTCTAAAGTAGAGGAAACACTTTATCTGAAAAGCAGTCATTCTGTAATTAGCTATCTTTTGAGGAATCAATTTCAATTCACTTTGAGACACACTTCCAAACAAGTTTCTCCATGAAAATTAAAAGTACAAAATTTGAAACTGTGCCCAATAAATAAATAAAACTGTATTTCCACTAACTCTGAAATTTGAAAGGAATCCTTGATGAATCATTCAAACAAAATATATTTTCTGACTGAAAAGAATTGTGAAGGCTTTTTATCACAGGAAGATCACATTGGGGTGTCCACTTTTATAAATGCAACATCTGTCTACTTAGGGTTGTAAAAGCAATTTCCAATGTCACACATACGAATAAACTTACTGTCTTGCTTTCAAACTTTCCCTTTCGTAGCAATAAAATAAGTCACCTTTGCCTTTGTTTTCAAAGGAAGCAATTTTTCCCTCATTGCCATTTCTTATTACTTCAGTATCATAACTGGGCACAGTGAATGAAACTAATTAGCTCTGTTTGCCTTTCTATAAATAAATTGTTCTAAGAGTGGCACATATCTCAATGTAGTCAAGTACCTTGGTGATTCTATCAACAGTTCTACCAGAGAAATTAAAGAAAAAATAAACACTCCCTGATTGAACCAGGGTAGACTACATTAAATAAGAATACAAATTTAAAATCAAGGCTTCACGAAGAAAACAGGAGATTATGTAATCATGGAGCACACCCAGGAGAACATTCTTGAATTGTGAATAGGGATTGTGAATCACCCAAATAACAAACATAAATTTTATGTAGAGTAATCAAATTCAAACTGGAATCTTCCTGACTTACATACTGAGTTGGTAATATCTGGATGTATTACCTGAAATTGAATTAATAGAAATAAAGTTATTTGATTTCAGGTTTCACAACAAACCAAAACTAAAAGAATGAAAATGCCAAGGAGAAATATAGAAATATAAAGAAAAGGGTATGAAGAATGTGTATGTGTGTGTATGTGTGTGTGCACGTGTGCGTGTGCGTGTGTGTGTGTGTGTGTGTGTGTGGTGTAATTAAGTGTAGGTGGCCAGAGAAGCTTCACTCTGAAGGTGACATTTTAATAAAAACTTAAAGAAAACTAGAGAAGAAATCATGCAAATATCTGGGCGGAAGATTGTTCTAGAAAGAGGGTACAGGAAAAGTACAAACATCAAAGATGAGAGCCGGCATAACATGTGGACATCAAGAAGACTAGAATGGCCCTGGCTGGTTTGGGTTAGTGGGTAGAGCATCTCACAGACTGAAGGGTGCTGGGTTCGATTCAGGTCAAAGGTTGCAGGCTTGATCCTTAGTCCTGGTTGGGGTGTGGGCAGGAGGCAACCAATTGATGTGTCTCTCTCACATCAATGTTTCTCTGTCTCTGCCCCCTCCCTCCCTCCCACTCTCTCTAAAACTCAATGGAAAATATCCTTGGGTGAGGATTAACAACAACAACAAAAAACTAGAATGGCTAGAATAGATTAAGTGAGGAGAGGGGGGTGATCAATTATTTGGGAATGAAGTGGGTTGGGGTAGGGAGTAGAGATAGAATCCTGTAAGACATTTTAAGGTTTTGAACAAATAGAGCCACTGGTCTGACTTACATTGTTACATTATATTATATTGCACTAGGTTACAGTATGTTATATTACATTAATTTACATTACAGTACATTATATTACATCACATTACATTATATCACATTACATTGACAGGATCACTTTGACTGCTGTGGGGAGAATAGTTAGAAAGTGGGGCAAGGTGGAGTTAAAGGGACCAATTAAGAAGTTGTTGCAATAATACAGGCAAGAAATTACAGTGTCCTGGATTGGGGTAGTATCAGTGAGGTGATAAGGAGTTGGTTTCTGGGTAAACTTTAAAGATATAGGCCAGAAGTAGAATCTGAACTTGCCAATTAGGACTACCCTCTTTCAAAAAAAAATAATACACAACTAGGAATACACAATTAAGTACATAAGTGAATGAAAAAAAAGAAACTATGAATTTTAAATTACAAATTAAAATTAATAAAATACAATTTTAAAAGCCGATAAGTGCCATAAACACCATTAAATCCGAAAAATAGCATAACACACATTTATGATGCTCCTTTCCCCACGCATTTTGGTTTCATGCTCTTTGACAGCCTTTTCACATGACAAATACTCTGTAATATCATTTTCTATGGAGAGAATAGACAAATAATACAATCTTTTATCTACCATGGATTTTATCACTGCTAGTTCAGAAACATTTATTTTAGCCTTACAATTTTCAATGTTACCCCTTGTAAAATTTTAGGATTGTTGTCATATTTTGGAAAAGCTGTGGCTCAATACATTTTAAGCCTTGTTTCTCCTCCTCCACATAATACTTCTGGTGCTGGGAACCAATGGACCTGTTCATGTCCCAATATGTCCTCTGGCCCTGCACCTTCGTGTCCTAATGGTCAGGGGGGTGGCACAATGAGCAGTGGGCATATTTCTGGAAGTCATTTCTACACTAGATGGCCAGCAATAAGTTAACTATATGCCGACATGATTGCAATCCATATAAATATATTCCACTACAACTATAATAAATGTATTCTTATGCAACTTCCTTTCATCTAGCATCCTAAAATGTCTGTGATGTGAGAAAAATTACAACAGAGAGGAAGTCAGGATAGAAATTATAGTTAAAATATTTTTACTTTTACTCAGCATTCCAGACCTAAGCATATACCGGTATTCCTACTGCTGAACTATAACAAATGACCACAAATTTAGTGTCTTAAAACAATACAAATTTATTATCTTACCGTTCTGAGTTCAGAAGTCCTAAAATCAGTGTCATCGTGGCTTTGTTCCTTCTATAGGTTTCATGGGAGAATCTGATCCTTGCCTTTTCCAGCTTCTGGAGGCTGGTGGCCTCTTTCTCACATCACTTCAATCTCTATCATTACATCTCCTCTGGCTCCTCTCTCATCATCACATCTCTTGCTCTATCTTCTTGACCCTCCTGCCTCCCTCTTAGAAGGATGTTTGTGATTGTATTAGGACCCCTCCCCCCCGCAGGATAATATAGGATAATCTATTGCAAGATCATTAACTTAATCATCTATGAAAATTCTCTTTTACCATTTAAGGTAACATATTCACAGGTTCTGGAGATCAGAAGATTGACATCTTTGGAAGTCCATTATTCAGTCTACCACAATCTGGCCTCTGCCCCCAAAGATTCATATCTGACCCACATGAAAATGCACTTGCCCCAACTCAAGTTTCCCAAAAGTCTCATCCATTAAAACATCAACACGGTATTAAAATCTCACCTAAATCTCATCAGTTCAAGTCTCAAACTTCATTATCTAAACAAGCATGTCAAACTCACGGCCCACGGGCCGCATGCCTCATTTATCTGGCTCGTGTTAGCCTTTGAGTTTGACATGCTTGATTTAAGCATCTAAATAGTCATGGGTAAACTTTGGGTATAATCCGTCCCTGGACAAAATCCCTCCCATCTATAGACCTGTGAAACTAGAAAACAGTTAATCTGCTTCCAAAACATCTAAACAAGCATGTCAAACTCACGGCCCACGGGCCCCATGCCTCATTTATCTGGCTCGTGTTAGCCTTTGAGTTTGACATGCTTGATTTAAGCATCTAAATAGTCATGGGTAAACTTTGGGTATAATCCGTCCCTGGACAAAATCCCTCCCATCTATAGACCTGTGAAACTAGAAAACAGTTAATCTGCTTCCAAAATACAGTTGTGCAATAGGCATAGAATAACAGTTACAGACATTTCCAGACAAAAATTTAAAAAATAAAAAAGGAGTCTATACTCAGAACCAATTTCAAAATCCAGCCAAGCAAAATTCATTAAGCTTCAGACCTTAGAATAATATCTGTGGCTTAAGACACAGATATTATTGTTCTGTGCCTTTGGCTTCTGAGTCATCCTTCCTTTTCCAAGAAGGAAAGCAACTTTTTGCAGCTGAGTGCATTTACCAACTGTTTCCTACCTATAGAATTTTAGGAGTCTGGCAGTTTTATTTTGTCCTATCTCTGACCTTTTCAACCTATGCTGGCAATGTTTCTGTTGATATAACAGTCATAAGAGCTTATGTTTATTTTCTCCTTAGTCTCCATTGCCCTGAGAGCTGTCGGTAAAGATATTGCTACAACATGTCTGACATTTTGCTGCCTGTGGAGTCTTGTAGGATTTTTATGGTTTCCCGTCTTACATTCAAGTCCTTTAGCCATTTTGCGTTTGTTTTTGTGTATTGTGTAAGTTGGTGATCTAGTTTCTTTCTTTCTTTTTTTTTTCTGCATGTATCTGACCAAATTTCCCAGCACCATTTATTGAAGAGACTGTCTTGACTCCATTGTATGCTCTTGCCTCCTTTGTCAAATATTAATTGAGCATAATGGCTAGGGTTGGTTTCTGGGCTCTCTGTTCTGTCCCATTGGTGTACTAGTATATGTCTGTTCTTGTGCCAGTACCAGGCAGTTTTGAGAAGCATGGCTTGGTAATATAGCTTGATATCTGGTATTGTGATCCCTCCAACTTTGTTCTTCTTTCTCAGGATTGCTGTGGCTATTCAGTGTCTTTTTTTTATTCCAGATGACTTTTTGGAGAGTTTGTTCTAGATCTTTGAAATATGCCATTGGTATTTTAATGGGGATTGCATTGAATCTGTAGATTGCTTTGGGTAGTATGGACAATTCATTATGGAATGAATTGTCTGACCTTTTAACCCTTACAAGACACTAGCAAAAGATTGCCCAGATGTTGATTCTACCAATCCATGAGCATGGTATGTTCTTCCATTTGTTTATGTCTTCCTCTATCTCTTTTTTCAATGTCCTGTAGTTTTCTGAGTACAGTTCTTTTACCTCCTTAGTTAAGTTTATTCCTAGGTATCTTAATTTTTTTGGTTCAATGGTAAATGGGATTGTTTTTTTAGTTTCTCTTTCTGTGAGTTCATTGGTGGTATATAAAAAAGCCAAAGATTTCTGGGTGTTAATTTTGTATCCTGCTACATTACCGAATTCATTTATTAGGTCTAGTAGTTTTTTGATGGAGTCTTTGGGGTTTTCTATGTACAGTATCATGTCATCTGCGAATAAGGACAGTTTTACTTCTTCTTTTCCAATTTGGATACCTTTTATTTCTTCTTGTCTGATCACTATGGCTAGCACTTCCAGTACTATATCGAACAGGAGTGGTGAAAGTGGGCATCCCTGCCTTGTTCCCATTCTTAGGGGAAATGAGTTTAGTTTCTGCCATTGAATATGATGTTGCCTGTAGGTTTGTCATATATATTCCTGCCTTCTTTGAAGATGTCTAACAGGTTTCTGGAGACACATACATACCTAACCTCTTTGTGGCCTTTGTGGTAATGAATGGATTATCTGACCTTTTAACCCTTACAAGACACTAGCAAAAGATTGCCCAGACATACACTTGATTTTTTTTTCCTGGCAGTGAATCTCCTAATTTTAGCATCTTTTGCAATCTGGAAAGGATAAGAACTTCCCAAATCAAGTCCTGGTTATTTTTTGCTTCACAGTTCTCTCAATTTACCTCTTTCATCATGTATAATACTGTAATCAGCAAGTAGAAACCAGGCCATACCTTGGATACTAAACTTGAAAATCTGTTCTGTCCATTAGTGAAAGGGGGGTTTTTAAAATCCTTTACTATCTTTATGTCATTGTCTATTTCTCCCTTCAGTTTTTTCAATGTTTGCTTTATATATTTGAATTTTCTGATATTGTATAATTATAATACTTATAAATATTATATATTCTTATGTAATGGACCATTTTATAATTGTGTCATTTCTTTGTCTTTTGATAGTATTTAATATCTATTTTGTTGGATATAAGTATGGCTGTCTCTATTCTCTTCTGGTTACCATTTGCATGAAATATCTTTTCCCATTCTTTCACTCTCAGCTATGTGTCATTAAATCTAAAGTGAGTCTCTGTAGACAATATATAAATGGCTTTGTTTTTTTTAATCATTCAGTCCAAAAAAAACAAAAAAACAAAAAAACCAATAACTTTTGATTGGGAAATTTAATCCATTTACATTTAAAGTAATTATTGGTCTGAAATAACTTACTATTACAATTTTGTTAAATGTGTGTGCCTTCACTGTAGCTCTTTTGTCTTTTCCCTCTGGCTGTCTTCCTTTGTGTTTTATTGATTTTTTTATAGTGACACGTTTTGATTCATTTTTTATTTTCCTTTGTGTATCTTTTTTTTGAGTATTTTGTCAGGTAATTTATATACCAACATTGCTTTAGCATAGGTTTTTTTAAGATTTATTTTGTTCCTTTGTTCAGGCCTTATTTCCCTGTTTCTTAATGTTCTGTGACACTTTTCTTTGCTGTCTGCACAACTAAAAAACACCTACCTTTCCCATTTTTGCAGACTAACTCTGTACAGGGGAAGACCTGTACCAATCAGTCCAGCTAGAGATTCCAGGGACAAGAGAGGTAGTTTTTAAGGTCAGGAGTTCTATTCTGGAAATCTTAAGTTTGACATCCCTATTACATATCCAAATGGAGATGCCAAGATGGCTATTAACTATGAGTTTGGGCAGAAGTACAGATAAATATCCTATATAATAAAGAGGTAATATGCAAGTTGACCATCACACCCTCACACAAGAAGGCCACCCCCATATGGCCACAAGATGGCCTGCAGGGGAGGGAAGTTAGGGTGACCAGGCCAGCAGGGGAGGGCAGTTGGGGCAACCAGGTCTGCAGGAGAGGGCAGTTGGGGGTGATCAGGCTGGCAGGGGAGCAGTTAGGCGTCAATCAGGCTGGCAGGGGAGTGGTTAGGGGGTGATCAGGCTGGCAGGCAGAAGTGGTTAGAGGCAATCAGGCAGGCAGGAAAGCAGTTGGGAGCCAGCAGTCCCAGATTGTGAGAGGGATGTTCGAGACTGGAAAGGGTGAGGCTGGGCTGAGGGGCACCCTGCCCCCCAGTGCAAAAAATTCATGCACTGGGCCTCTAGTATTTAATAAATATAAGTATATAAATATATTTTAAAACCATGTGACTAGATATGACTACCAAAGGAAAGAGTATAAATAAAACATAAAGCAATAATTTATACATACTATAATTGTGTATGATAGAAGCAAGTAGAATCGCTCTGGTAAAATGAGGGAGGGGTCTGGTACCCAACAGCCTTCTTCTATTTCCTGTTGCTCCACAACACAATTCTATAATCTGTATTAACAAGCTCAATTAACAATTGGGGGATATTGTGGAAGGCACAAGATACTCCCCGAGATCTGTATCCCCTGAAATACATACTAGCATGTCTCTTCCTATTTATTCAAACAAACAAGTGCGTGCTGTGAAGTGATTTTGCAGATGTAATTAAAGTCCCAAGTCAGCTGACCTTAAACCGAGAGACCCTGGGTGAATCTGATCAAATTAGGTTATCCCTTCAAAGATAATGGACTCCTCTTAATTAAAGAGATTTAAAGTGTAGAGGGCTCAGGGAAAGAGCCATATTTCAAGGATCTGAGAGTAACCCCAGCAAGGAAACAAGGACTTCCAACCCTAAGGAACTGAATCCTGCCACATGACCATGAGCTTGCAAGAGGACTGCAAACTCCAGATGATAATGCAGTCTAGCCAACACCACCATTTTGGCCTTTTAAACCCATGCCCTGACTTCTGATCTACAAAACTTTGAGTGTTGGTTTAAACTACTAAGTTTTCAGTTATTTGTTATGCAGCATTAAAAAAAACAATACAG
Organism: Myotis brandtii; assembly: GCF_000412655.1. Taxonomy (NCBI): domain Eukaryota; kingdom Metazoa; phylum Chordata; class Mammalia; order Chiroptera; family Vespertilionidae; genus Myotis; species Myotis brandtii. The sequence goes on from NW_005363836.1 coordinate 356,602, forward strand.
CTATATTTTATGTATTGTTCTTGCAAAGATTAGAACACATTGAATAATTGAAAGGACTGGTAAGACTCCAAGGAGCATATGCATGTAGGGCTTTCAATAAAGGCCAATGATACAGTAGAGCAGTGAAAGGGAGAATGCAGGAAACCTCAGGGCCCCAAAGCCTTCCAAGTACAGCTTTCCAAAATCTTCTTATTCACACAAGGACGTGCTTCATCTCTGCATAAAACCACCAGGATTTGTATGATAAATCTTAGTGTCAGGAAAGCTCCCTAAAAGTTTCCAGTAGCATCTTTCATCCCTCTGCACACATTGCCATGCCAGGCTATTGAACTGGTGATGACAGGTTATTATCCCCACTAGGGGACTTTCAGTCTTAAAATAGTGTTACAAACCTTTAATTAACCACTGCCCTGATCTTGGCCAAGAGTCTAGGCTTTCCCAGAGAGAAGTTTAGAGATGAACCACTCCACCTGTAAAATAATTCTATGCCATACAATTCTGTCTTCTTTCCCTTTCCCTACTTTACTGTCCCTGGGTCCCCAAACAGGATATTACATGTTGGCTATGGTGAATGAGCAGTCTTCGGTGCACGCCTGGATAACCAAGGTTGTGGTTAGCTACCTGGAGTGAGGCACTCTGGTTAAGTCCTCAAGCCTGAAGAGTGCTTCTCAAGCCATCATCTCTTTCTGCCATTGTCAGGGGATTCTTAGGGGCTGAAGCTATACTTGCCAACAAGTTGTAGAGGAAGAACTACTAATGATAAACACATTATAGAATTTCACTGATTGTGCCAACCTGAAGTTAGTGAAACACTGCCTTCTGCTCTATCTGACCCCACACTCATGATAGAAGCCAATTAGAAACAGATCTTCATTGAACAGTCCAAGTTAGTGAACTAATTCTAAGTGCTAATGCCTGACTGCCTAGATGTCCTCCGATTGATCCTTATGGACTAATTATGGCCTCTTTTGCTCCCAGTCCCTGCTTTCCAAGTCTGAAAATTGTCTTTGTTTAAATTGTTAAACTGTTTACATTACTCTTTAGTTGTAGTACAAAAGTGTAAAAAGGAAAAAGAGAAAATCCCCTTTAGCAACCTCCCAGTCCCATTCCCCATAGGTTAGCACAGTTTAATGTCTGTCGCCTACTTCTTTTCTATCTATTTACAAACAGGCACCTGCATATCCATTTTCCCCCTTAAGAATATATCATGGACACTGTACCTCTTTGATTCATTTTTAAAAATTATCAATGGTTTCCCTCAATGGGCATCATATTATTTATTAAATATATAATCTATTGATGGACATTTATGTTTTTCCAATATTTTGCTATTGTAATGATGCAATGACTAATGTTTGACACATTCATGCAAATATTTTCAAAGAATGACTTCTCAGAGATAGAATTGCTGGATCATTGAATTGCATATTTTATTTTAATGGATACTGCAAATTTTTCTCACAAAAGCAGTATTAATTTACATGAACTTTTGGAACTCATTAGAGAAACCAAACAATTCTGACTTCCCAGAGGGACCCCTTTCTGTTTGAATTAAGTCATAGGTGATTGGCATTGAATATTTTTTTACAAATATAATTAAATCTACTCTGTATCTTCTATAAAATTCTTTAAGTCTCTAAGTCTTATTTTACTCTTTTCTGTTTATTAACAGCAGCATTTTCCTGTTTCATTTGTTTTTAGATTTTTTCTTTTTTTTATCATGTCAATGGAACTTGAAGAGAGATGAGACATAAAACCATTTTGACATATGAATCAACTTACTGTTTATCAGCATATGTTTATGCTATATTTATTTAGGTACTCTGCAAGCACTGAGGATACAAAGATGAATAAATTTTACCTTTCATATATTCAAACCCAATAAGAGTTATACAAATTATAACACCACTAGAGGCCCATTGCATGAAGAGATTCATGCAATAGGCCTTCCTTCCCCTGGCTGCCAGAACCGGTTTTCCTCCAGCACCCGGGACCCAGGTCTTTGGTCCTGCCGCATTGAGGCTTGGCTTCTCCCCTCTGGCCGCAGCGAGGCTTGGCTTCTCCTCCTCTGCGGCCACAGCAGGGAAGTGTTCAGTCTTCAGTCTTCGCACCTGCATATGCAAATTAACTGCCATCTTTGTTGGGTTGATTTGCATAGTCGCTCTGATTGGCTGGTGGGCGTAGCAGAGGGATACTAATTTGCATGTTTCTCTTTTATTAGTGTAGATAATTAACAGATAAAAGGTAGATTAGTGGATGGATAGATAGATGATAGATGATAGATAGATAGATAGATAGATAGATAGATAGATAGATAGATAGAGATAGGGGATCTGAAGAGTGACTTTTGAGGGGGAAGACAGAGTGGTTTACAGTAAGGTAAGATTGAAAACTAAGTAGGGGAGAAAGAAGAGCTGGTAGCTATAGAGGGATGAAACAGAGGATAGGCTTGAAGAGCTTGAAATGGTTAGATATGGCTGGATATAGATTCTTTTATAGGATAAACAGAGGCAAGATTAGAAAAATAAACCGAAACAAGAGCATTAGAGTCTTTGAATGTCACATTAAAAATTTGCTATTTATTTCATGAATAACAGCTTGAAAATTTTTAAGCAGGAGAAAAATATATTTAAGTCTACATTTTAAAATTTACCTCTGATATGAGGATAAATTAACCACTTAAGCAACAATTTTTATTGATAACCTACTGTGTGTTAGAAATTATGATAGAATCTGAAACTTTAATAGACTAGACTAAAATCAGTGATAATTGAGTTATTATAGTAGACTCCAAAACAGATTAAATAGCTAAAACTAAAAAATGAAGACAGAAGAAATGAAGAAAAAAAAAGAACGGATTCAAGAAATAAAGAACTTGAAAGGGGGTGGGTATATTAAAGGGAGAAAGAATCAGGTATGTTTATTTTAGTTATAATTGGGATGATTTGGTGGATAATGTTATTAATTGAAGTAAGAGGAGCAGAGGAAGAGGTAGAAGTTGGGTAGGAAAAGGTGGAGGTTCTGAACACCCTGAACTTCAATTACCTTTGGAACATGTGGGTGGAAAGACCCAAAAGGTAGTTAGAAATACAGATCTGGAAGTTAGTAAATGTGACAGAGCTAGAGATAGAAGTTTGAGAATCACTGTCATGAAAAGATAATAATAATAAAGGAAAATGCCTTGAATCAGAAGGGGAATTGTGTAAAATAACACAACAAATATGGAAATGTTTTACAAACTTTATACTGTTATTATTGGAACAATTAAACAAAGCTACTAGGTACTATTAGAATTTAAGTTTCACAAATCAAAGAATGTGTCCCTCCCATTCAACATTGTATCCCAGAACCTAGAATATTTTCAAACATGTGATAGGTTTTCAGTAAACATTCATTCCTTGTCTGAATATATTTATTATTTGTCTTAAACATATATATTTTTATAGGGGTACATCAAGGTTGTGACTTTTTCTGATGAAATCTCTCACAGTCCTTCTATAGCCACACAATCCATGAAGAATTTGGGTGCCATTTCTTTAACTCTATTTTAAAAAAAGGTTTCTTCCTTAAGTTCATAACTCAAATAAAACTACAACAGTCATTTTTAAATGTTCAAACAGTTTGACTTTACAGAATAGTTACTATTTTTTTCCATTCCTGGTGCACATTTTATATTATGTTAATAAGACCGAAATAGAAATTTAAGAAAATCTTTATAGTTAATATGGAGAAAATAAGAAAGAAGCATGCATCTGTAATAAAGCTCACAATGGGCTAGAATTTCATTATTCATTTTTGATGCCTTCAGTATATTCACAGCATGACCTCTGTGATTGTCAACAATGACAATCTTCTCATACGCTTAACGTGGTGCCAACAGAGGGAGAAAACCCCAGTGGTGCATGGTCCTCTTGTATGCTATGGAAGCCCTCCTTCTGAGAACAAAATCAGTCTCTCTTAATCAGTCAACAGACATTTTTTGAACTCCTGCTGTGTACCAGACATTGCACTACATTCGTAGAAGCTTATAAAGGTACAAAATGTGCCAGTGCCTTCAAAAAAGTATGAGCCTGTTGGGAGGACAAGGCATAAAAAGTGGTATAAAGCATCAAATGAGGTGTCCAAGGAATAAATGCTACTCTGAGGTCAACTTTCAAGGTCTCCTAACATTTGTCCGTTTACCCATCAAAAGTGGCTGCCTAAAGCCACGACTATAAGAAAGAGAAAAATTATCCTTCTTATACCCTTCACTAGGCCAAATTTTACTGCTTACTAGTATTATTCTCCATACTTGCAGCTTGCATCCCCGCTTCTATGTCCTTGTTTGTACTGATTCTTCCTTCTGGAATATCCTTGCTTTCTCTCATCCCCCTCTCTATACTGCATTATAGTTTGTAAATCCTACCCTTCCTCAAGGCCCAGCTCAAATGCAGTAGTTTCTCAAAAATTCCCTGGTGTTACTAGCTAGAAATTATCTTCCCTTCCTATAAATTCCACTATAAAGAGATGGCCACTGCAACCATTACTTTCTTTATTATGCCACAGTTGTCCCTATTCACGTAGGTGCGTGATTACAACATGGCACGTCCCTTCTCTCTCCCCTATTGCTTGATGAATATTGTCCATAAAGGGATTTGAATCCCTCAGAACCCAATGAAGCTAACTTGTGGTTTCAGTGCATCCAGTACTCTTGAGTCTTTCCATCCTCTGTGGTCCATAAAACCATCTCATAAGCCTGTTCTATTTTTAATAAAATAACTACATAATGTTTGATTTTATTTGTGATTAATCACCTCCCCTAACTAGGATGTGAGCTCCTTGAGGGCAAAGAACCTGTGCATTCATCTTAGTAACCTCTATGTCCAAGTGGTGTATATTAAGAAAGCTTCCTCAAATTACCATCAACATTTGTTAAAAATTTAGATTTCTGGGTCACACTCTGAGAAATTCCAATTCAGTAAGTTTCATACGTAGGTCAGGAAGCTACATTTGTTTAAACTCCTCAGATGACGCTCAACTGCAGTAAATTTGAAAATGGTCACCAGTTAATGAATATGTGTTAATGAATGCTGACTTTTTACTCTCTAAAGCTATAGCATTATAAGAAAAAGACATGTAACTACCTAATCTTAAGCTATTTGAACACAATAGATTCTCAAACACTTTGGAATCGATGTATGCTAATGGGATGACTAATGGGAGGTGTAATTTTAAAAAGCTTTCCCTAAGGCACAGAATTTGCTGGGCCTTGAAGAATGAGTTTGATATGGTAGGTGGGGAGTAGAGAGGGCATCTTGGCCAGGAGAGTGACATGATCAGAAGAATGAATGGAGATGAGGAAACACAAGCATAGTGAGGGCTGATGATTAGATTAGCTTAACGAGAGCAGAGGTCCTTGTGGCAGAGGAATGAGAGATGAGGCTGCCTCCCCACTGTATAAAATAAACCTTTGTTAGTGGAACTCTCATTTTCATTTTCATTTAATGAAAGCAAAAATAAGTGGGTTTGATGTGATTAATGACCAACAAGGGAGATACGGTGCTGACTTGGCGAGCATCCACCTCCATGGCATGTGTAGAAGTACAAGATTTAGTGCAGAATGAACCTGCCCAAGCATCTGTTCACAACTCCATATGAAAATGGAAAAAATAGACCAGAGCATATGTTACAAGTAGAAGTCTGAGCAACTTTTTTTTATAGCATGTTGGTAGGGATTCACATTTTTAGAAAAATTTCTTACTGACTTGTTAATGGGATTTGAATGTTAAAAAAGCAAAACTTTTTTAAAAAGCATTCTGTTCACACATGAAAAATAAATTAATTTGTTACCAAAATGATAATAAATTTGCAGATAAAATATAATCCTTTGGTTTTATGGGATAGCCAACATCAACCTATACATCTATAATTAATCCACTTGGACATTACTTCATTCATCAATCTGGCAAATAATTATTAGCAATCTACTGATAGATTGCAACTTTACTGACTTGTTAATGGGATTTGAATATTAAAAAAGCAAAACTTTTTTTAAAAGCATTCTGTTCACACATGAAAAATAAATCAATTTGTTACCAAAATGATAATAAATTTGCAGATAAAATATAATCCTTTGGTCTTATGGCATAGCCAACATCAACCTATACATCTATAATTAATCCACTTGGACATTACTTCATTCATCAATCTGGCAAATAATTATTAGCAATCTACTGATAGATTGCAAAGCACTGTACACACAATGTTAATGTGAAGCACCATATGCATGACACAAATTGAAAGATTTATTCTTACCTGGAAGAGATGTTGATATGGAATGATTAATTTAGACAAGTTATTATTTATTCCTTCATTTATTCAACAACTCCTGGATGAATAATGTGGCTCTATGACTTTGTTTTCTCCTCTGGTATATCCCCCACACTAAGCACTATGTTTGAACTATGTTCAGACATCTGTTGGATGATTACATTTATTGATCACTCTATCAGGTTCCTATATACAAAAGTAGAGTATTATGCCAAGTGAAATAAGCCAGTCAGAGAAAGATAAGTATCACATGATCTCACTCATATGTGAAATCTCATGAACAAAATAAACTGATGAACAAAATAGATCCAACGACATAAAAGCATAGCACAGAATG